>NW_027527939.1:1749000-1909751 GCF_008692635.1 Crocuta crocuta | reverse complement strand
TATATAACCTCTATATATATATAACCTCTCTCTCTCTCTCTCTCTCTCTCTCTATCTCTCTCTCTCTCTCTACATATATATATATTTAGAGTGAGGATAGTAAGAGAAAAGGTGGAGAGAGGTCTATAACATCTTGATAGATCATGGAATCATAAGAAATTGTAAACCATTTTCTGTAAAATATGAGGTGAAACCTTTAAATCTCTGCAGTGGACCATTTCTTAATACTTGAGAGCCAACGAAAGGACTGCTTACTTACATTTTACACTAACATAAAAGTATAATTGAGACTAAAATTGAAATTGAAAAGAGAGGAACTATGACCATAAGGAGTGCAAGTATTTTGTGTAATAATGAAAATGGTTGAATACATTGTGGTGGTGTTCTAGCTTCCTCAGAAAAAAATGCTTCTTTCTTAGAATAGATTTAGACTGTGCTGTGTTGGTGAACACACATTTATTCTTCTGGAGAGGTGTATGGGTTTTTGTTTGTTGATTTGGTTTTGAGCACTTGGAAGAGACTGCAAGAGAGGTATGCAGCTCTTATTTCCACCAAAGTCAAGATGAGAGATTGAAGTATCTGGATGGGATCTGTAAGTGCTGTCTTGGATTGAACAGATACTGCTCTTAATGGGATATAATTTAAGTTTCTGAGGAATGGCAAATATTCCTGGAGTTTGCCATTTAATTTGGCAAGGGTTTTAAATAGAAACTGTCAATTTTCTTTTTTGTTTACTGATTACAAATAATTTATCCCCTTGAATTTTCTGGTTAAGTTAGAAATTGGGTAATTACAGGGGAAAAAAAAAACATTCTGCCAAACGTTTTTGAGATAGGAAATATAGCCTGGGAAGTTAGACAGTATTTTGAGCAGAGAAGTAAATCTCTTCTAAGTGCCTCATTCACTCTGAACTGGGTTCTGAGCAGATCATGTGTGCTTAAGAGCACCCTGAGGTGAATCTGGATTTTGACACAGAACAAGTGACAGAAAAAGAGGAAGCCCTTTAGCTTGTTAGAAACGCATCTAGGAAAACCTTGCCACTCATTGTGATGAGCTGGGCAGAAAGCAGCAGCATCACCTGGGCACTGGTGCTCCACCTGAGACCTCCTGCAAACTTTGCATCTTAATAAGATCCCCAGTGATGTGTAATGGACATTTACTTTTGAGAAGTGCTGCTGTAAAGAACTGAGCAAGATGTGCCATGGCCGTGGCTCTTAATTTGTCCTGCTTACTAATTTTAATTATTTGTGTAATCCAATTAATACTGTATTTTGTTATCTTTCAACATTTAGTGAAAAGCTATTATCCCAACTTAGTCTCATAAGGACAAAAGAAAATTAAGTCATGCATGAGCATCTGCCTTGGGAAGGAGTGACAAAATAGAGGAAAATGTCTTCAGAGGCCACTGTGGTAAGAAATTCAGTATTAGGTGTTAACTGTTCCAAACTGTAGAAGATAATGAGAAGCTGCATGGTCAGGGATCTATAGATAAAATAGTTTCTTGAGACCAGAGGTAGTGGCACAGAGATCTGAATTGACTGGACACTGTGTTGTATTTTTCTTTATATCTTAGTTCCTTGTGTAGTGCAGTAGTATCTGTGGTTGGAACTGGATAATTGCTTATTGTTTTAAATTGAAATGCAGTGGGGCACCTGGGTGGCTTAGTCGGTTAAGCGTCCGACTTTCGCTTAGGTCATGGTCTCGCGGTTCGTGGTCTCGCGGTTCGTGGTCTCGCGGTTCGTGGTCTCGCGGTTCGTGGTCTCGAGCCCCACGTCGGGCTCTGTGCTGACTGCCAGCTCAGAGCCTGGAGCCTATTTCAGAGTCTGTGTCTCCCTCTCTCTCTCTGACCCTTCCCTGCTCACGCTTGTCTCTCTCTCTCTCTCTCTCTCTCTCTCCTAGAAATAAAAATAAATAAATAAATAAATAAATAGAAATGCAGCGAATAAAAGCTTCTTGACAGGTGGATTATTTCATATTTTATTCATTTTATTCTTCAATGTAATCATAATAAATCTACCTCTTTGGATCTTCTACAAATTAATCTTCATACTGTTCTCTGAAACTTTACGTAACAAGCCTGTATTCTTGTATATAGTAGCCCTTAAATATTTGAAGCTCTCCATGTTGATATCCAAAGTTCTAATGCCTAACATTTCAGCTGCTCTGCATGCTGACAGAACTCACATTTTTCGGATATTTCCTTGGGAGTCATTTATTCAGACCCTCCATCCTTTTGACCATAGCCTCTTACCAAGCATAAATGTGTTTGCATCTCTTTGAAGAGGAGAGACAAGAATTAAAGAATGAGGCATAGGAGAGACTATTTTCATATCTCAAAGGATTTTCTGAGGATTTCAGAGCTACAAAAAATTGAAAGAATTAAGCCAAAGGAAATTTATCTAAAGTGTTTGAATAGATAAAAATTAATGACTGATGGTTAAATGAGAGGCACATAGCAAATAAACTGTAAAATGCATTAAATGATAATGAAAATACCTTCAGAAAATTTGATTAGAATCTGGGGAATCTACAAAGGTATCCAGATAATAAGAAATGCATTTCCAAAGCCCATTTAATTCTGTCAGTGTAACTTAGTAAATTGGCAGTTAGTCTCATTAAAAGAATTAATTTAAATACAAAAAGTTTTCATGTTAAGGGTAGTGTTGTGGAAAACTTTGGGTATACCTGAAGTTCTTTTCTTTGTGGATCCACAGGGGTGTGTCCTTTAAACCATCTTTTAAAAATTTAAGCATTTTTAAAAAATTGAACTCAGTATGCCATACTTGGTTAAACTGGTAAAGTTAGAATGCCATTTATTTTACATGAATTTGAAAACAAACCACATGTGTTTCAGGTAGCTGTGCTCTGTGGAGAATATTCCAAAATATTATCTTGAAGCTTATAGTTACTGAAGATCATTGAGCTCCATCGAAGTGAAAGAACTGATGTTTGATAAACTTAAAATCAAACATAGAAGAAAAATCTAGACATGATGATTAAGGACAGCAAGGATTGGAGAAGTAGTTGAAAACTTCAAATATACTTGGGTATACGGTTCAGGCATCTAATCAATACATGGTTGTCAAGACCCTAATACGCCCAATGAGAAAGTCTCAATACAATGAGGGTCTCAGATGGCTAAAAAATGAGACCCATGGTTTCCAATTTAATGAAATTATAGCCTGTAGATCCTCAAGGATATGGACAAAAAGAGCAGAAAAAACCAGAAACCCAGAAAAATGAATGCAAATTACAGTATAAAGAGACGACAAAAATAAAGCTAATGAAATAGTAACATGGAAGTTTCAGATAAACAATTTTTATCAGTGCTCATTTTAGACAGATTTAGACGCCTGAAAATCTGTTAGCAAAGACTCAAAGGGATGAAAAAAGAAGGCTGGCATGTGGATTTAAATCCATAGATTAATTACGTTGGGGATATTAGTAGCCACGAAAGCAGACTTTGAGCAACAGTATATAGAGGTCAAAATTTGTGTTCTAAGGATGGGTGGAATTGATTTAGTTTTGACGTATTTCTTTATAGAATACAGAAAATAAAGATTAAATAGCTAATTTGCACATGGTTCCTATCTTTGTGTCAAGGAAGAGGGTAAGGCATACAGAACAGTGAAAATGGAGTTTGTGTTAAGTAATTTACTGTAGATTTTAATTGCAACATATCTAGAGAGAAGAGAGCAAAATAACTATCAGCATTACTAGTTTTTCAAAACTAGGTTAAGGAGGTTTTATTTTATGTATTTAACTCACAAGTATTTCTAGGATAGAAACCACCTCTTAGAAACAGACATAATCAGGTGGAGTGTCATTTGTGTCATTTGTGACAAATTATTTGTTAATGCTGATTAAATTCTCTGTCCTCTGAAAAATTAAAGTAAAAAATGTATAAAATATGATGTTTTCAGCTAGTCATATTATAGTTTCATTTTTGGCTCCTATATTTAAGAGTTGGAGTTCTGGAGTTAAACTTTGTTTAAATTCTAGCTCCTACTAGCCATGTGACCTTAACTAAATTACTCAGTCTCTTTATGCCTCTGTTTTCTAATCTGTAAAGTGGGTGACTACTTAAAATGGTTCTTAAGAGGAGTAAATGAGATGTTACAGGTGAACTGATTAGAAGATTTCCTGGCACATAATATGTACACGCTAAATGTTGGATGTTATCATGTAAGCAATCAAAAGTATAAAATTAGCCCAAAATGACATTATTTAATGTATATTTCACATTTATCTTATTGCAGTGCAATGTAGTTTAAAAGCCATGATACATTGAACTTTGACTAAACTCCATGGCTTATCAAGATTTTCCCTAAATTTTATTATTCTCTAAAATTTTATACCATATCATTACTGTTACCACATTACTGAGTATCCGTAAAATGTTTCTTATTTTTATATCTCAATGTAATCCATTTATAAACAGTGAAAGAATCATTCCACAAGTGAAGCAAAAATAAAACAAAATTTAGATAATGTTTAATAAGTTATCTTAATTAAAAATGGCTTGACTAAATATCTTTAGTGCCCTAAAACTCCAGTGAGACAATTTAAAATAAACATCAGTAGCTAGGAATACAATTAAGGAAAACTATTTCAGTTACTCATATTTCCCTCTCTTCCTGTATAGAGACACAGGCGCGCGTGGGAGCGTGCACACACACACACACACACACACTTCACACATCTTTGTTTTCCTACCTAATCTAAATCTTATTAAGGGAAATAAGTACTGATATCAGAAAGCATTTTTGACAAGTGATTTTGTAGGTCATTATTTTCTTACCACAACTATAGTTTGTTGTCATATTTAGAGTTGTGCAGCAACTAATGAAATATTTCCCTCAAATATCTACGTGTGTTCGTGTGTAAGCAGCATTGCATGTAATTTTTCTTTGTTTTTTTTTTTTGGTTTTCATTGAATATTTTGTGAGTTCTATAGTATGATGTGCAAAACAAAAATTATATATAGCAATATTAAGGGGTATATTACAAGTAAACCTGATTTAATTCCCATACAACTAAGTTACATTTAAAATTGAATATATTTATATTAAAAGAGGGATAATCAAACAAATGATTCTTCTTGTCATTGCTTTTTTTAGTTTTTCTCAAATTAGTTAACTTTATTTTTTTAATATATACAATTTTTAATGTTTATTTTTGAGAGAGAGAGAGAGAGTGTGTGTAAGCAGGGAAGGGGGGGGGATAGAGAGAAAGAGAGAGAGGAGAGAGAGAGAGAATCTGAAGCAGGTCTGTCAGCACAGCACAGAGCCTGACACAGGGCTCAAACTCAGGAACTGTGAGATCATGACCTGAGCTAAAGTTGGGTGCTTAACCAACTGAGCCACCCAGGTGCCCCGGTAAACTTTATTTTTTAGATGAGTTTTAGGTTCACAGTAAAGGTAAGCAGAAAGAGTTCCCAAATACTCAAACACATGTATGACTGACGTCCTTCATTACAGTGGTGCATTTGTTATGATCAATAGACCTGCATTGACACATCATTATCACCCAAAGTCCATACTTTGGATAACTCTTGGTATTGTACATTATATGGGTTTTGTCAAATGTATAATAATATGTATCTATCATTGTGGTATTTTAGTTTTGATCCTTAAAAATTTAAGTTTATACTTAAATTAAGTATAAAATTTAAGTATAAACTTAAATCTGTATCTATCTTGTCAGGACCTCAACTAGACATTTCTTTACCCATTGAAAATTCATTCACCCTGCTGCCACTACTCAAGACCCATGATAGGGAACGAAAATCCAAGCTGCCTTTGAGAGATTAACCTCTGAAGGTCATAGTGGCTTAAAACTATACCTACTTGAGTTAACTGTTGTTAAGTAAAGACCCCAAAATTTAGTGTCTTAAACAAACTTTGTGTTATTATTTCTAGGATGCTGTGAGTTCACTAGGTGATTCTTCTTTTGGCTTCACCTGTTCTGGGTCATGGGCTGAATTTGGCTGCAGTGTTGTTTGGGTTGGAATGTAGAAAGTGACCACTCACACATCTCATGGTTTTTACCAGGCTGTCACCTGGGGCAACTCAGTTTTCTTTTACATGGCTACAAATACTCCAGTAGGCTCAATCATTTCTTTACAGGGCATTCTGAGGACACTATTCCAATACAACAAAGGCAAAAGCCACAAGGTGTCTTGAAGCTTAGGCTCAAAAACTGCTGTGTCATGCCTGGTACATTCTATGAGTGAAAGAAAGATTTTAGCCATTTCAAATTTAAGAGGTAGGAAAATAGACTTCAACAATTGTGGCCATATTTAATCTGCCATACTGTCCTATTTCTGATATTAAAATATCTTTGGAATGACCTTAGAAATTTTTATGAAAAAATAGGGCAAAATTTTCAATGAATTTGTCAAGAATAAATCATACATTGTCAAGTCTGTAAACCTCTTGCTAGTTGCAAGCTCCTTAACTGATGATTATTCTTTATATTTATATCCCTTATATTTAGTATAGGTACTAAGCTAGAGTATGCATTGGAAAGCACTTGCTTTATGAGTGATTTATTAAACAACAAAATTATTTCTATAGAAGTCATATAATATCTAAAGAGCACATGCTGAAACTTTAAACTTTTCAGGCCAAAGGTACTTCAATAGGCATAGTTATAATTCATCTCAGAGCATTAATAAGTAAAAGTAACAATTCAAAGGGTTTTATAAATTCAGTGAAGTATGTTTTAGATATTAAGTGAATTACTTCAAATGGGAAGCTTTCAATTTTTTTCTTTCTCAAGGTGAACTATATGTGCATTTTGGGGCACATCATGGAAGATGCTTTTCAAATAAAACATGTAATATATGAGATGCCATCAAAAATGACTTAAAGTATATTAGTATGATCTAAAATCTATCCGTTTGCAAGGTTAATATGTTCAGTTTAAAATTCAAAGTAACATTTACTTTGTTGAATCATTAGTGAATGTGTTGGTAGATCTGTAGAGAAATTACTGTATTTAAAACTGTTAATGACTTTAAAAATTATATATTAAGAGTACAAAGTCTAGAGTGAGACTATCTGGTATCTCAGGCAAACATTTATTTCTTTTAATGTTTATTTTGAGAGAGAGGGAGAGGAAGGCAGGGAGGTGTGGGCTGAGGGAGGGGCAGAGACAGAGAGAATCCTACCAAGGCTCCACACTGTCAGTGCAGAGCCTGACACAGTGATGATCTCATGAACTGTGAGATCATGACCTGAGTTGAAATCAAGAGTCAGTCGCTTAACCCAACTGAGCCACCCTTCTCTGGCATTTTATATTTTTATGATATGAAACAAGTTATGTTATATCATTAAGCTTACATTGCTTATCTGAAAACTGGTATAACAGTAGCTACAATAACATAAAAAGTTAAATCATATGGTGATATAAAGATCATAGTGACCAGAACATAAGTAGTCAGTAATATTTCCTGATTTTTATTGTTGTTATATGTGTATTAGTTCTTAGACAATTGGTAAGTTATTTGATCTAAAGTCATGACAGAGGAAACTCTAAAACTAGGTAAAAATTTAAAATGTATATATAATTTTTTTCCATATTCTATTTGGAAAACAGTTCAATGATTATAGTGCTAAACTAATTATGTGAATTGAGCAGTAGTACTTGGCAAGCAGTGCATTTCTGAATGATAACAGTATGCCTCAGGTGGCATTAAAGCATACCAAGCTGAAGGCTATCAATTTTCCCACCTGAGAAGTGTTCTAATTAACCCAAAATGCGGAGCCTAAAGTGGCTGCTCCATTACTGCCAATGAAAGAAACAGTTGGGTTCTTAGATTTATTAGCCTGCAAATTGCTGACTGTCAGTTCCAAAACACCAACTGTGCCTTCTATTTGCAAGTGTTCTCCAGTATTTAGTTGAAGTGTAAGGTCAGTTAATTATAGAAGGAAATATATTAAGTGGTAATAGAAGTGCCTGGGCATTGAGGACAAACTTATCCTGCCTGGAAACCCAGCTCCATTACATTTTTCCTATGTGACCTTGGAGAATTATTTAATGGAAGCATATTTCCTTATCTATGAGTTGAAGATAGATAATCTCTTTATATATTGTGAAGATTAGTGAGGATACACTTGATATACCTAGAATAGTTTTGATGTCTGATTATCATGGATGTTGGATTTTTTTGTACTTCTGCCTCTCATCCTTTATAACATACATAAACAGTCAAATGAGTGATCCTGAGTTAGGCAGCTTCGTGTGTTAATCTTATTTTATATATTTATTAAAGAATACAATTATCTAATCTGCAACAATACAATGTTATTCTATATAAATCATAACTGTATTCTTAAATTCACATTTTTTTTTCTCATAAGCCATTAACCTGTTAATACATTTATCTATTCAGGACTAAAGAATTTACAGTGTTTAGCAGACAGAGCCTTTTGCCTTTATAATAAAACTTTAATTTTTATTGAGCAGACAAGATGAATAAATGTGATGTCATCCCTATGATTGCATCTAAAATATTTACAGTGATGCAGTGAAACTTTTACTTCATTGCTATTTTCAATGATCCATATTATGGAACTGTTTTATAAAAGAGTATGCTTTAAAATGTTTCCAAGTCAGTAACTAAATCCTTTCCTTTGAATGGAAAGCAATGTGCGTTCTACTTCTGTGCTTGATTATTCAGTATAATGAAGTCTGTTTTATGAAGTGTTTTAAGTTTATGATCAAGAAAACCTGGAAATGGTAGTATTGAGGGTAATCCTCAGGGGGTAAGTAAAAATGTGAACTTCTATACATGGTTACCACAGTCTTAGGGGAAATAATCAGAAATTTACAAAGATTAACATTAACTCTTTGTTGTGATGGCAGTGTATAGATTTTAAGTCTGCATTCTCAGTTCCAGAAAACTGAGAACTTTCTTCTCGATACAGCATGAAGTTATGCATGGGTAATCATGCTATTACCCATTTTGACTTCTGGGTAGAATGTAGATCCTTTTCTTCCCCACTCTATCTTCCCTTGAGGAGGATGTAGTTTAGCAGGTCAAATGAAAAGATCAGTAGCTCTCCTGGAGAGTAAAGTATAGTATTTGTTTGTTTTTGTTTCATTTGTATGTATGTATATGTGTGCCTTAGCAAATCTGTTAAAATTATACTCCAAAGTAGGATGGTAGTGAAGAAGGAAATTATTGCCTCACAGTAGTACAAAATGCATGCTTATTGTAGATTTCACTGTGGTGTAAAATATGGTCACCACTAGCGGTATATTGACCACTGAGCACCTAAAATGTGGCTCCAAATTGAGATGTGCTGTTAGATTAAAAATATACACTGGATTTTAAGGACTTAGTTTGAAATACTTAAAGCATCAAAAATGCTTTATAATTTTCTAGGTTTATTAGCTTTTGATGCCATATATTTTGGATTAAGTAAAAATAAGTTTTTAAAAAGAATTTTGTCTATTTTTATTTACTTGTTTAAAATGTGGCTTCCAGAAAAATTAAAATTTCATGTGGCTCACATTATATTTCTATTAAATACTATGTATTCACATGTACTGTATATCTTATTTACATTGTATTTCTATTAAATACTACATATTCATATATACTGTATCTTATTTACAAAGCTTATGCTCCATATTTTTCACTGGGAATTTAGGGCTGATATCCTAAGTCTGTGTTCTCTCTCAATTTTTTTTTCTTGTAGAGGTTTAGTTTATAGCATCTGTGGGATACCAAATAAAGAACTAAATATTTAAAATATGTAAGATGTAGGAATAAAGTATGCTTCTTGTGTATAGAATTCTGCAGGTCATGTGCAGTAATGTGAATAGCATATTTAAATGATCAGAAATGGCCTAAGGGTATGTTTCTTTACTGAGTGTGAATCATTCTTGTGGCAGATAAAAAGGACAAGCTTGGAATCCAGCCTTATGGACTACATAAAACATTTGTACATTAACCTATAAAATGACTAAACAAGCTCAGGAGTATATAATAAAAGGAGAGTGCTAGAACTCAGTAATCACCTATGAAAACATACCCTTAAAAAAATAAAAAAACAACCGTGACATGAGTAGAATCTTCAGAAATGGTTCTGACAAAAACTGTGAATCTCGGAGAAGGCTAAGAAATCATTGTCAACATTGGATATTGCTGTAGTATCAGTACATTATTTTTGAGATTGATTTATCAAAAAAAAAAAAACCCATGCAAGACACACAGACATGTAGAATTAGACATTTGTCTTGACTTTCTGCTATGATCTGTATCTCAAGGTAACCACAAATTCGTAAGAGAAAGAATAAAAGAATTCCAGCTAAGAAATTCAGAAGAAATGACAGGAAAGGAATAATAACCATTGTGGGCTGTAACAGTATCCAGTTATCCACTATGTTTTTTTCCAATAATACTAACAGACTTTTCCCTCAGGAAGTAAAGTCTTGTTTCTCCACTCTTTGAATCTAGCTTTGACCAATAAGAGTACAGTGGGTTAAATAGGTGATTAGGGAGGGCACTTTTTCTGATGAGTACCGGGTATTGTATATAAATGTAGAATCACTAAATATTACACTGTTTGTTAACTAACTGGAATTTAAATAAAAAACTTAAAAATAAGAGTACAGTGATTAAGATGCCAGTTCTAGGCCTAAGTCTCAAGAAATTTTGCATGCTTTATCATCTCACTCTTTGTACTTTAAGCCACTATGTAAACAAGCCCAGGCTCCCTGCTGGATGATAAAAGATATCTTACAGTAGCCAGCTCTAGCCAGTGGGCTAGCTGAGCTCAAATAGACGAGTTATCCCAGCTGAGATGAATTGTGCCTATCCTAGCAGAACCACATGGCTGCCCAGAGACTCCTAAGCAATAATACATGGTTATTATTATAAGTCACTTAGTTTTGGGGTAGCTTGTTAAGCAGCAGTAGATGACTGATTGAATAACCATTTTGAAACCTCTAATGAGATAAAGGGTCTAGGCAATAATTAATTATTTTAAAGCCATAGGTGTAAACTGAAACTGATACCGGAAATAACTCTGGAGATATAGGTATTAAAATGGATGTGTGTAGTTAAAAAATAGTTATATGAAAGTTTGGAAAGGTTACAGTTATTTGATACAATGTGATTCAAATGTTTTTGTATTTCAGGAAGAGATAAATATATTTAATAATTTTAGACTTTCATATCTTAATTCAGGTAGAATTCCCAGAGTAAGTAAATATAAATCACCTCACAATAAATATACTAAATATAAATTCACATTATTTATGGGTAAAAATTTAAAGCTTTATTGAAGCATCTAAAAGAGTTCCAAAGGAGTAATTGTATATGTTCATGAACAGAGGGTTACGAAACCATAAAGTCTAATTTCTAATTCCAAATTCACTTACAGATTGACTAGCTAACTTGTTTAGAAGTAAAAGTTTTTTTTTTTTTTTGAAGGAAAAGGAATAAGGTTAGCTATGCTATTCCTTAAACAAACAGAAAATGAGACCTTTCCCTTTGAAACTTTGTGACTTCTTTCTTATAAAGCAACAGTAATGAAGAGAGTGTGGAATTGGTGCAAAGATTAGCTTAGGACATTCAACTATATATTTCACATACATAAGGATACTTTGCATGTTTGATATACCCTTGCATATAAAAAGGGAAATAAATTGTTTAAAAATGATGTGGTATAGTGAAGATATTTTTTCACAAGGAATAATAAAAGTGGATTTCTTTGTTTATAACAAACTGGGATGGTTTTAAATATAAAAGACAAGAGTTTAGGGGTGCCTTGGTGGCTCAGTCGGTTAAGTGTCCAACTTAAGCTTAGGTCATGATCTCATGGTTTGTGGGTTCGAGCCCTGCGTTGGACTCTGTGCTGACAGCTCAGAGCCTGGCGCTTGCTTCAGGTTCTGTGTCTCCCTCTCTCGCTGCCCCTTCCTCCCTCACACTCTGTCTCTCTCTCTCTCTCTCTCTTTCAAAAACAAACATTTAAAAAATGTTAAAATGATGTAGTGGTGAGGGGCGCCTGGGTGGCTTAGTCGGTTAAGCGTCCGACTTTCGCTTGGGTCATGATCTCGCGGTTCGTGGGTTCAAGCCCCGCGTCGGGCTCTGTGCTGACTGCCAGCTCAGAGCCTGGAGCCTGTTTCAGTCTGTGACTCCCTCTCTCTCTGACCCTCCCCTGCTCATGCTGTCTCTCTCTCTCTCCTAGAAATAAATAAAACATTAAAAAAAAATTTAAAAAAAAATGATGTAGTGGTGAGGGGAAAATATTTTTTCACAAGGAATAGTGAAAGTAGGTCTCTTTGTTTATAACAAACTGGTATCAATTCCCATAAATATGGGAAGGTTTTTAGTATAAAAGACAAGACTTTAAAATATAAAATGTGAGTAGTGTTTATAAAACTGGAGCAGGAAAATATTTTTAAACAAAATACACAGAGTAAAAACATAAATGTTGATAAATTTGACTACTTTAAAACTCTATTAAAAGAAGCCATAAAGAAAATTAAGTGACATAAATGTAAAGTACATTATTCAGTCTAACAAAGGATTGATATCTAGATTGATGTAAAAGATTCCTGATACTCCATAAATACCAAAACCAAAATAAAAACACAATGTATTTGTATGAAAGATATACCTAGGCATTTCACTGAGGGCTAACATGACTAATAAGTGAAACGATGCCTATGCCCATTTTCTGTCAGGTCAGTGCTTAAAATCATGATTTACTATCCATACCACCTCCCTACCACCAAAAACAATTTAAAAAAAGCTATTTACATGGTTTGGCATTGATATTAAAGCGTGGTGTTATGTTCTGTTTTTAGGCTTTCTGATGTGAATAATAAGACACATATAATCTAGGAAATAGTGGGATTTTCCCCTAGAATTATTAATTTATATGTAAACCAAAAGACTGATATAGGACTATGAATAGTATTCTCATTTTTAGTAGGAGAAAAACTGGAAAAAATCCAGGTATTCATTTACCAAATGAATAGAAAGCAAAATTAGGATGTTTTTACACAGTGAACTATAATTCAGTAATGGAGATAAATTAACTACATTTTTATACATCAGTATAGTTGAGTGGTCCAGGCATAATAATGAGAAAGCAAGTCACAAAGTAATTAAGTAGTATTATCCATTTATATATAATCTCAAAACATGAAAGAGTCAGCCCTGAACAAATTGCAATTTTCACATACATGGAGTACTATTTAGCAACAAAAAGGAATAAACTACTATGTGCAACTAGGTGGATACATTGAAAACATGCTCAGTGGAAGAAATCAAACAAAAGGCCAGACACTGCATTGTATACAAAGTATAATGGAAAAAGAAAATTATGACAACTGAAATCAGAGTAGAGGTTGCCAGAGACTATAGGAAAGGGGAGAGAGTTGACTTCAAAAGAACAAAGGAAACTTTTTATGGGGATGGAAATGTTCATTATCTTGTTTTCTGGTATTGGATGCATGAAAAATACACTTTTAAATCTTAATTAAGTTATACATTTAAATAAGCCTGGCCTTAAAATAAAAAGCGAAATAATACAACATTTGGGGAAATACGTGATTTTACGTAATGAAACTATAAAGACGAGAATGATAAGCATACGTTTGTCATAATAGTCATCAGTATGAGGCACAGAGAGGGAAGATGGGATCAGAGGAAATAGTGATTTTAAGGTTATGATTAATTTACTTTTCTTAAGCTTGGTTGTTGGTAAACAGTTGTATTATTAAAATCGTATGTATGTTATATACAAACTAGTTCATGAAAATATACAAATAATAGGAGGGGGTAAAAAATAGCACCTATAAATACTACATTTAGCTATTATTTAGTTAAGATAACAAGAACAAAAATTAAAATTAAATCAAGGGGTGCCTGAGTGTCTCAGGTGGTTGAGCATCTGACTACAGCTCAGGTCTTGATCCGTTATTCATGGGTTGGATTCTCACATCAGACTTGCTGCTGTCAGCCTGGAGCCTACCTCAGATTCTCTGTCCCTCTCTCTCTCTGCTGCTCCCTTGTTTTCTCTCTCTTAAAAGGAGTTTTAAATCAATAACCATATACATTTCTGAGAATTACTTTAAAAAATACCAAGTGTTAGCAAGGATAAGGAATAAAGGAACTCTGTTTTTCATTTATAACATAAGTAATTCAGTGTAACATTTGCAATCCAAGTCAGTTTATAAATTCTAATTTCATATGGATTAAAAATTGCAGATAAATCACAGTAACATCCTGTTACATATATTAAGACTGGTGACTGCTAAAGTTTCTTGGGTATCTGCAAACAGGCAGTCAAACACAGATTACAGGGTCTGAAGAGTGTCTACATTCTTTAAACAAAAACAAAAGCAAAAAGAGCAAAAACATCTTTAGTTTTTTTTTTGTGATACATCTCAATAACTCTGGAAAATTGTGAAAAAGTTATTTAAAAATACGTATAAACTGCACAGTTGCCAAAATGTAATTTATAAATGTTGGTTACACTGATTATGATTACCATACTTACAAGGTGATGCAAAGCCACAGGTGTTTTACTCAATATTAGATACTAGTAGTATTCTTCCAGTATACTACAGGTTTTTGTTAGCTGTATTGTACATATGTTTTTAAATGTATGCATTCATACAAACTGTAGATTACATATGGGATATCAGATACACACATCACTGTTATATAATATGCACATCATTGTTTGGGATGCTAATATAACTTTTAGTACAGGAAATGTCACTGCATTCCATGTGTTGAGTCTAGTACACAGTTTATCAACTCTTCAGATTAGTTTTCTAGTACATTCTTTAGATAGTGGGTCTGAATTTGCATTTGAAATGAAAGTTTCCAGAAATCTGTGTTTTAACCACACCTCTCCTGTGCCTGGAAAGTCTGATCTGTATAGGGGAGTAACTTAAGTCTGATTTGTGTAGGGTAGTAACAAATCCCACATTTTGATTTTGGTAATTTTTTTCATTTGCATTTCCATGATGATTAGTGATGTTGAACATCTTTTCATATGCCTATTGGCCTGTTTCCTTTGGAGAAGTCCCTATGCAATCTTTTGCCTGTTTAAAAAGTTAGGTTATTTATTTCTTGTAATTGAAGTGTACAGTTTCTATATATATATTGGAAATTAACCCCTTATCAATATGGTTTGCACATATTTTCTCTCATTATGTAGGTGACTTTTTCACTCTATCGATTATTTCAGACTGCGCAGGAAAAAACCTGTACAGATAAGCAGTTTGATATAATCCCACTTGTCTATTTTTTCGATTGCCTGTCATTTACAGCAAATCATTATATACACTGGAATATGATGAGGATTTTTTGCTTCCATATTCATTCAGGATATTCTTCAGTTTTCATATAGTGTCTTTGACTAGCTTTGGTAGAAAGTAATGCTGGACTCTAAAATGAGTTTGAAATTTCTTCAATATTTTTGGAAGGGTCTGGGGAAATTTCTTCATATTTTCTTTAAATGGTTGGTAAAATTGTTCAGTGAAGCCATGTGTTCCTAGGCTTTTCTTTGTTGGGAGACTTTTGGTTACTAATTTAGTTGCCTTACCACTATGACTGTCACACTGTGGAAGGAGAGTTCTGGTGAGTTAGTATCACAGATTTTTCTGCTCACTTAGATGTGGCTGGATCTGTGTTTACTTAGAGTGCAAGAGCCTCTTAACTAGTTTCTAGATTTTTCATGGAATTGCTCCATGCATTGTTGTTTAATCAGTACCTCCAGTGGGGAAGGAGGGTCTGGGATATTCTGTTTCACGGTCTTAATTGACATCACCCCTGGAACACAGAAAGAGTCTGAATTGGGATAGCCCATAATTAAAAACAAATTTGTTTGTATTTACTAATGATGAATATACATTCAACTGTGATCCTGAAGTTTCATTTTAGGTATATATTCAAACTATGTATATATGTGTGTAAAATACTGACTATAGAAGTATCATTCATAAGTATTCCAAACTAAAAGTAGTCCATAAAATTGGATATATAAATTCTGGTGTTACACAATGAAATCATGTGGACTGTTGTATAGTGTAAAACAGCTCTATCTTACAGGCATGATATGCATATAAATAAGCTTGATACCACATGGATCCATTAATATGAACTACAAAGGAAAAAAGTCTTTAGTAATAGATCAGAATATTGATTTCTTTTGGGGGATAATATTGAGTAGAAAGGAAAACAAAGAAGGCTCTTGTCTTGGAAGTGTTCTTTTTGTTGATCTAGATATCATTAAACTGACAGGTTGTCTAGGTGTATAATTATCAAGATGAATATTTAGGATTTATACATTTTGTATGTACACAATACTTAAAAATAAATTTTAGCCAACAAATTAGACAACCTAGAAAAAATGGATAAATTCCTAGAAACAGATAACCTATCAAGACTGAGGCAGGAAGAAATGGAAAATTTGAAGAGACTGATTACCAGCAATGAAATTGAATCAGTAATTAAAAACTCCACCAATGGACAAAAACCCAAGATGAGATTGTTTCCCCAGAAAATTCTACCAAACATTTAAAAAATTGTTTATTTTTTGAGAGAGTGAGAGACAGAGCATGAGTGGGGGAAGGGCAGAGAGAGAGCCCAAAGCAGGCTCCAGGCTCTGAGCTGTCAGCACAGAGACCAATGTGAGGCTTGTACTCACAAACTGTAAGATCATGTCCTGAGTGGAAGTCAGATGCTTAATCGACTGAGCCACTCAGGTGCCCTGAATTCTACCATACATTTAAAGAAGAGTTAATACCTATTTTTTCAAACTTTTCCAAAAAATAGAAAAGGAAGGACTAGGTACTCACCCTGGAATATACCAAAGCCAGATAAAGACACTACAAGAAAGAGAACTACAGGCCAATATCTCTGATGAACACAGTTGCAAAAATCCTAAACACCAGGCTAGTAAACCAAATACAACAATACATTAAGAAATTATTCCCCATGATACAGTGGGATTTATTCTTGGGATGCAAGGGTGGTTCATTTTTCACAAGTCAATTAATGTGATATATCAATAAGAGAAAGGGTAAATACCATATGATCATTTCCAATAGTTCCATAAAAAGCATTTGAGAAAGTATAACATCCTTAAAGTATAAGAGCCCTAATTTGGGGAGGGCTACAGGGAACATCCGTCAACATAATAAAGACTTTATTTGAAGAGCCCACAGCTAACATCATCCTCAATGGGGAAAAAACGGAGACCTTTCCCTTAAAGACAGGAACAATACAAGGATATTAGCTCTCACCACTTTTATTCAACATGGTACCAGAAGTCCTAGCCAAAGCAGTCAGACAACAAAAGGAAATGAGGCATCCAAATGGGTGAGAAAGAAGTGAAAATATCATTTGCAGATGATCTGATACTATAAATAGAAAACCCTAAAGATCCTACCAAAATAGTAGTGGAACTGATAAATTCAGTGAATTCAAGAAATTGAAGATGAAACAAAGAAATGGAAAGACGTTCCATGCTCCAATTGGGAGATCAGATATTGTTAAAATGTCTGTATTAATCTACAAAGCAATCTACATATTTAATGCAATCTCTATCAAAATACCAACAGCATTTTTCACAGAACTAGAAAAATAATCCTAAAATCTGTTTGGGAACCACAAAAGATCCTGAATAACCAAAGAAATCTTGCAAAAGAGAAAGAAGTAAGCATCATAATTTCAGACTTTAAGTTATACTACCAAGCTGTAGTAATCAAAACAGTAATCAAAAAAATTCTCTTAGAAAATATTTGTCCCTAGATATTTAATAGTATTTCCAAATAAAAGACATTACCTTGTATATTCTCAAACAGAATATCAGTCTGTACTTGTTTTGCTTTCTTCTTGGTATTTATTAATTTTCTGTGTGCTGAATTTCAAGATTTTCTCTAAGCCTTTGCTCAAATAAAATCTACTCTCTGAACATTTTCTTAACTTCGTCAGATGAATGAATCATTTTCTCCTTTTTACCCCTGAAGCCCTTGGACTTAACCTCCATTGACTATACTGAGATATGTGCAATGTCTAGCAAATAGCTAGTCCTTGAGAATAATTATCTTTTGTATTCTCTTCTATGGTACTTATTCCCGTTACTACATTGTTAAAAGGAGTTTCTCACTACACTGTGATCTCATATCAGTCTTTTCATTTACAGTGTTTGGCCCAGCATCTAGCACTTAGCTGATTATTCAATAAATGGTTTCTCAAAAAATATGGGAATTAAAAAGCATTTATAGAGTAATGAAAGAAGAAATATACAGAAAATGGATCACCTATGTTAAATGCCTTCCATTTTGGAAAGAAATCAGATGGAGGAAAAATTTTGTTAAAGATGAGCTTTTTTATTATTAATGTTTATTTTGGGGAGACAGAAAGCAAGCAGTGGAGGGGCAGAGAGGGAGGGAGACACAGAATCCGAAGGAGGCTCCAGGCTCTGAGCTTTCAGCACAGATAGCTTGAACCCACAAGTGTGGGACCATGACCTGGGCTGAAGTCAAATGCTTAACTACCTGAGCCACCCAGATGCCCCTAAAGATGAGCTTTTTATAAGGATGTGAGTAACTACTTTGGGCAGAATGCTTTCACAGTGCAAACAAACCAGAAGGTCATTCTTTTAAGAACATGAGGTAATACAACCTGCTGTTACTTCAACTTAATTCTATAAAATTTAATTGATCTTCATACATATGTGTTAAAAATTTTTTCAAGTTAGAGAAAAATATAAATGTGGAAAAAATTAAAACAATAAAAGCAGAGTACATTCTATCAATCTTTTCTGTTTATTGGAACACCACAATTGATGATCAGGGAACACAAAATCAGACATAGGACTTTCCCTTAAGTGAAATTTTGCTTTATCCTTTGCCATTTCCTTAAGGGAATTGGGATCAAAGAGATTATATTATCACTTTTGTGTTCACATACATATATTGGTTATGCACGTTTGTATACGTGTGTATGCATGAACTTATATATAAAATTTTGCTCAAGGTAACTGATATAATCTTTGGATATCGATGCATATTTTTTTCAGGATAAATTTTTTTTAGCAAATTGCACACATTGTTAAATGAATTTATTATTTGCAACTACATGTTGTTTTGCCTCTGTAGAGAACTCTTTCAAGTATTGTAATACTAATTAAAAGACTCAAGTTGAATCTAGAGGACACCTTGATGTCAAGGTTGAGATGTCTAGAGGGCAGATTAGATAGAGTAGGTAAATACTGTTTTCCTCCATCAAAAGGCCATGTATTTTTCTTTCTTTTTTTCTTTTTTTTCTTTCAAAAGGCCACGTATTGATGTAGCAGTACAAATCCAGGCTCACAATAAGCGTGTAATTGGGTCTGCTTCTTAAAAGTTTAGGTCCTGAGGAAGCATTTTTTCCTACAATTTTGCTGCTGCAAACTAAAAGGACTTATGCTTATTTATATGAATAAATAACATCTACTTAGGTAAGAAAGAAATAGCATAGCTTCCATCACAGATAGTTCCATTAAAAATGAGAAGGACTCAATACTAAGTGAAATAAGTCAGTCAGAGAAAGAGAGATACCATATTATTTTACTTATATGTGGAATTTAAACAATAGCCGAACAAGAAGAAAAAGGCAAACCGAGAAATGGACTCTTAACTATAGAGAGTGAAGTTGCGATGGAAATCTTCTAATGGCAATAAATACCTTTTGGGCAAAAAAGAGAAGGACTCTCACAAAATAATTCAATAGAATGTGCAGGCTCTATAGTCATCTTACTAGAGCAGCTGAAGCAATTTCTCTAATACCAATGTTTTCAGATTATTTTATGCCTAGAAGTCTTCTGCAAAATTATATAAATTAATATATCCAAAGGCTGTTTATCGACCCTTCCCCACTTACATGTCTTCTGCATGTTACCAAGTAGATATTTTATTTATAAAGAGGAAGTAGATAAGCTTTTTGCTGCTGTTGAATGATAGAACAAGTTATTAAAGATAAAGCAACCATATATATTGCCCAGAAAAGTTCAGGTATATGCCTGTCAACCTGAGGTAATTTATTAGTGACGCTTTTTTATTCTCCAAATTATCTGTTAGAAAAGTAAATTATATGGTCACTGTATTTATAGACCTATTAGCCACTTCACTTCTGAAACATGATTTAAGAGGTGAATGATGCTTTAGTTTATCATGGCTTGACTAATTCAAAGGTGTCCTGTTTGAGCTAACTGAAAAGATTCCTACTTAAAAATTTTTACATATTGTTACAAAGTTGTTTCCAAATTAAAATCTAATAATGCTGCTCTCCTGTTTATAGAATGTAAATGGCTCCACCAAACTTAAAGGATATAAGTTAAATTCCATTCTTGGCATATGAAGATAGAAATGTCATAATATCCAAATGTTTCCTGTTTCATTCCTAGTACTTCCTTACATATATACTTGATGTCAGTTATGTTAAATTTCTTGTGATTTCTCATGCCTCTTTTTACTCTTGCTGATCCCTCTATGTAGAATGGCCTTAAGTCCTTATTTGTTAAAATTCTTTCTCATTCTCACCTTTTTAAAGGAGAAAAAAAGTGAACTTACAACTGACTCAAGCATCTCTCAGTGCCATCATGTGCATACTTCTAACTCTAGTACTTGTAATATTACTTAATTTAAAATTTACACTTAGTTTTTCATTATTAATTGAGCAATTTGAAGGATTATAGATTATTAATGTTTTGCTGTTATAGAACTCACCATTATTTCTGATATATCAACTATTTAATAGTCCAAAATAATTTTATTTCCGTATTCCATATTTGTCATAATGTGCTAACATGGACAGACATACAAATGGAGACGATTCACTTATAACCTGCAAATTGTTTGTTTCAATGACTTCAGTTAAAAAAGAAAATAAACTAAGGAAGTTTAATATTATTTTTCTGGTTTAATGATGGTAATTGTAGTCTATGTTTATGTTTTTGTCACAAATTCTTTCATAAATTATTTTGGACAATAAATATGGATGAATAAGCAATGGATATGTTACGAATAACATAATGTAAGAAAGAAATGGATTGTTCCTTTTAATATCCTCTCTCTAATTGGAGAGTAGAGAATGGACCATTACTCACAAAACATTACAAATAATGCAAATATCCTTGAAGTTAATCCTCAAGGAGAGGATACAAGTAGTTTGAAAATAAGCATAGAACATCAATAGGAAACTTGGAAAAAGAATTGTTCTGTCCATAAAAAATTATATGAAGATATGACCAACTTCACTAGTTATTATAGAAAAGGAAAGTATAAGAATTTCAAATAAGTGTCATTTTGGCACTAAATTTACAAAATTAAAACTCAATGGTGATAATATACCACAAACTGATAAGAGTGCTAGTGGTAGGAAAAATTGTTACACCCTTCTTTGACAATATTATGGTAATGTACTTCAAATATCGTAGAAATTTTTGTAGTTTTTTTAAATAATCCTACCTTTGGAAATGTATTTAAATTACAATACCAAATGAAGCTTAAAATTATGAATAAGGATTCTCTTTAGGGTGTTATTTATAAAGTCTACTGTATTACAGTATCCCTAAAGAGGCTATTAATTGTGAAAAACCAATTTTTTATTGTGGTATACTTGACATATGTTATCAATTTTAGGTGTACAGCATAATGATTTTACGTTTGTATGCATTGCAATAGTAAGTTATTAGTATCTGTTACTTACATAGCTAAGGTGGTATTATTGACTATATTCCCCATGCTGTACATAACATTCCTGTGACACTTATTTTATAATAAGTTTGTACTTTTTAACATCCATCACCCATTTTGCTCTCCCTCCAACCCTTCTACCTCTCCTCCCCTCTGATGACCACAAATCTGTTCTCTGTATCTATGGATCTTGGATTTTGTTTTGTGTTTTTGATTCCACATATAGGTGAAATTATGTAATTGTCATTCTCTGACATTTCACTTAGCATAAAACCATCAAAGTTCATCCATGTTGCTGCAAATAACAAGCCTTTTTTTAATGCCTGATTGGCATTCCATAGTGTATATATACCACATTTTCTGTATTCATTCATCCATTGGTGGACTTTTTCTATGTTGGCTATTCTCAATAATGCTGCAGTGAACATAGAGATATATGTATCTTTTTGAATTTGTGTTTTTGGTTTCTTTGGATATATATACCCAGTAATGGAATTGCTGGCTCATATGGTATCTCTATTTTTAATTTTTTGAGGAACATCCATTCACTTGTCTACAGTGACTACATGAATTTACATTCCCACCAACAGTGTCTGAGGTTCCCCTTTTTCATATCTTTGTTAATACGTATTTCTTTATGAGTATAGCCATTCTGACTTGTGTGAGGTTATAAGTCATTGTGGTTAGTGATGGTGGTCCTTGATTATTAGTATATGTGCTGCCGAAGCGAGCACGGTCCTTGATTATTAGTGATGTTGAGAGTTTTTTCATGTGTTTGTAGGCTATTTGTGTGTCTTCTTTGAACAAAAAAAAAATGCCTATTTAAATCCTCTGCCCATTTGAATTTGTTTTTTGTTATTCAGTTTTGGGCATTTGTTCTATTTTTTGGATATTAGCCATTTATATATAATTTGCAAATATCTTCTCCCATTCATTAGGTTGTGTTTTTCTTTTGTTGATGGGTTCTTTTGCTGTACAGAACCTTTTAGTTTGATTTAGTCCCATTTGAATATTTTTGCTTTTGTTACCCTTGCCTTTGAAGTCAGGTCCAAAAATGCATCCGTAAGACTGATGTCAAGGAGCTTACTACCTATATTTTCTTCTAGGATGAAAGTGAGTTAAAGAGCCATTGCATTAGCCTCTATTTATGCACCATGATAGTACTTCAGAGAGAAACCTGAACTGTCTCATATTGTCCTTTGTGGAACAGAATGGCTTAGACTTTTGTACATTTAAGGAATACCTTTAGAAGCAGCCTAGTAAATATTATCACCATGTATAATATGACCCTTTTTATTACATAGTGAGGATATTATATTTATATTACAACCTAAATGAGAAATGCATATCTGGTGTCTATAAGGGAGATAAGTGTTACATTTCTGAACAATCTTGAATTAACATTATGGTTAGTAAAATATTACTTTTTACCCAGTTGACTTCTAGAAATATTAGGGGCAAATATTGGATAAATTGTATCAAGAGTATAGGATTTTGTGTTACTTTGTCTTCTAAATTTATTTTTTGAGACCTACCTAATTTTTGTATCTACATGCAAAACTTTTAATTTTTAAACTAACATAGTTTTTGACATAATGAAACTAGGCATAAAGACAAATAATAAAGAAGGAAAATACCTGCTTTCAGTGGTTTTGTTAACCTACCATGATATTCAGTAGAGGCTGAAAGATTTTATCAAAGTAAGATGACTTCAAGTTACAATTAGTTAATAAATGAACAGTATAGAAATTTTTGTATAAGCAGTTGGTCTCTTAATTGAGTAAAATATATTATTTTTAGTAAATAAATAAAATTATTTGTGAACATAGGCATTATAACTAGGCATTATAACAAGTGAATACTTGAAGCTATTTTTATTTCAGGTATGGTGATTGGTTGTGGTTTTTCAATGTGTGTTTGTGTGTGTGTAGGTACTACTAAGCTGCTAGTACTACACTGATTCAAAATTATATTACAAGCCATGTGTGTGTATATGTGTACATACTGCATATAAATGTATATTATATATAAAATATGTAAATTGTTATATATGTTGTACATAGTATCTATATGCATATATTCATGCTTCTATCAAACTATCAAATATTATTAGATAGACATTTGTTTCTTTGCAACTGTAAGTCAAAATTGTATTTGAAATATTTATCCTTGCTAACTAAATGCCTCTTTTGAAATCTTTCTGACTAATCTATGCTTCAATGTCAAGTAGAGGAGGTTCTGGCTTCTGCCTTTTTCCCCAGTTTCTCCAGAAAACCATTGATCTTACAGTATCATTCTGTTTCTTATAAGAAGTTCTTAATATTTCATTAAATTTTGACCTTGTGGCCCATACTATTACATTACAGTTTCTATCACTGCTTGATTCAGTAGCACAAGCTGTTATGTATCTCTTTTAATGATTTTTTTTATTTCAAAGGGCATTTTCATGATTAATGTATGTGACACAGCAGAAGACATATATAGAGTTAAATTCTGTGCAGAGCATAGGTTAACCCACTGAAATGTATCGTCATATTTTTTTCTGACAGCTGTGTGTTCTTAATTTTATACTACATATGCATATTTTATTCTGTGCCTCAAATATATTTTGTGTAGAAGGGCAGTAGAAAGTGATAAAAATTATGCCATTAGAATTTCATTTCAATATATTAAATATGTACTAATAGTATAACTTTACAAATATGGCAAATATTGACCTGAGGTGGAAGGAAATTCTGCTCAGAAACTTCTTAGGGACTTGGTTTGATGAATTTCTGAGTTATTAATCTACTAGAGTTTGTGGGATGGAGCAGCATTACTTTATGAATTGACTGAGGGGTGACACTAGTTTATTGCTAAAATTTTGTCTATAAGAGAATATTTTGACTTTACAGCATTTGCTGGATTACCATTCTATAAATAATTAAAAAGAACTATCTGTTAGATTTTAGAATTTTGCAATTGCTAGTCTTCAAATGCGGACAACACCAAATAGAGTGGTCTAGCTTAAAACAGCCAATTAAGCTGTGTAAAAATAAATAGTCAAGGTGATTACATATCAAGTATTCGAGAATGCCCTGTCACCCATTTATTTATTTTGTGTATCTATAACTAAACTTAGAGGATTTTTTAAATGAGAAACTTCTCTTCATTTTTTAAAACATTTTTATTTATTTTTGAGAGACAGAGACAGAGTTCAAGTGGGGGAGAGGCAGAGAGCAGGAGAAACAGAATCATAAGCAGACTCCAGGCTCTGAGCTATCAACAAAGAGCCTGACCTGCTTCTCAAACCCACAAACTGTGAGATCCTGGCCTGAGCCGAAGTTGGATACATAACCCACTGAGCTACCCAGGTGCCCTGAAAATTTTTGTTTATAGTTAGTTTAGAAGAGGTTTTTCAAGGCAAAAAGGATTGAATGCTTAAGAGTTGCACATTTTTTTATGTTCTTTCTACTATAGGTCTTATGCTGGTATTTAGCCTTACTAGGGATTTACCACCTACATTGGGTTGCATTTCTAAGGAATACAATTTCAGCAGATGAGGTTGAGTGTGCCAGGGGGCTACTGACCTCATAAGTTGAGTTCCTCAGCAGCCACACTAGAGAGTGGATCTTCCCTATTCCACATTTTCAGAGCTTTTCCACCCTGCAGGGATTCTGTGCTGGGCTCTGTCCTGTTCACTCAGTGTTTCTGGGGAAATCCTTGTTAGTAGTATGTTTTTCTCTGCGAAATGATATTAAATTTAGCAAGTTGCCATGTTCAGTCTAAGATTGTGAGACACTTATGTCTACAGTAATGAAAAGATAAATATTGTCATTTAAAAATTAAATGAAGTATATTACAAAATTATGGTGTAATCTATTCTCTTCAGTGTGAACTGAAATGAAATATTAATATAAATATAGTTCACAAACTATAAGCAGTAAGAATCTTGCAAAAATTGTAGGGAAAGACACCTTATTGATTATTTTTTAAAATATTTTTTAAAAACAAGAGAATTACTTAGCTTTGTGATACTTCTGAATCTTATTGAGGGATGAAGGACTTTTGAAAAACTTTTTCATAAGTTTATGTCAGACTTTCTCTTCTATGCCATTGATTTTATTTTTTAGTGGACTTGGTAAGGCAAACTTGAAATGCGTTTTGGTCACCCTGATTTGGAGTTTACAGATATTCTTTGGGAGTCCTAAAGTTGTGATCTGTCATTGTTAGAAGGTAAGTCTTGAGGTGGGTTGGACAGTATAGAGTATATGCATAATTCCTAGCTTCCTAGCCATTGAGATAACAGTTAAATGAAGAATCTTCTCTGGTGAATTACTAAATTCTATACCTGAAACTATGTATGTTAACTAACTGGATTATAAATAAAAACATGAAAAAGAAGGGAAAAAAAGAATAATCTCTCATGATTAAAAATGTTTTTATCTGCAAAAAAGACATCTGCAATAGAAAACTTACAAATAGAAAGTTGCCATGAGCCTATAAACATGTCAGAGAGGAAAACTAACCCCTATCAGAATAAGATCTACAGTGAACTGCCTTGCTATAAGTTTGTGTTAGCTCACCCTCTCTCTGTTGCTATAGCATTGAAATATTGTCATGCCCAAAGAAGAAAATGCTTCCATGGCCATTAAAGTCTTTGGTCATTTAAATGTAGAAATGATTAAAAACCACCTTGCACGCTGCCAAATAGAAAGTCACTTCAGAAATTATTAGCTCCCTTCTAACCCCCTTACAACAATGATTTCTTTTCTTCACAGATGTCACCTATTTACTTTAATATTTGCTAAAGTTTTTGCTTCAGAATGGATGTTGGCTATGTTGTAATGATGAACTTTAAATTTGTAAATATTGATATCTAAGCAAATTACTAAGAAACATTAAGAACATGTGAAACTCTGTTACTATAAGATTGTGGTTTATTTTGTAACATTTATGATTGTCTTGTGTTTGGGGAGTTTCTGTCCCCTCCAAAAAAAAAATCATCACTCATTTCTTTTAATATAGGACAATCCTGAGTTAAAATAAGAATCTGAAAAATACGAAATAGAGAACACTAAGGGGGCAGGATATTTATTGTACCTTCAAGCTGGCTCAGGGAGGCCTACCGCTATCACTTGCAAAATTTCAGTACCACATTCTGCTATTGAGGAACTAACAGAACAGATATTATGAAGGTGCCAAGATTTTTTTTTCTGAAATTTTATCTTAATTCTCGTTAGTTAACATATAGTATAATATTGGTTTCAGGAGTAGAACTTAGTAATTCATCACTTACATCTAACACTCAAATCTTATAAAAATGCCCTTCTTAATATCCATCACCCATTTAGCCCATTCCCCACCCACTTTCCTCCATCAACCCCCAGTTCTCTATCTTTAAGAGTCCCATTTGGTTTGCCTCTCTCTCTCTCTCTCTCTCTTTTCCTTTTCCCATATGTTTTTTTTTTTTCTAAATTCCATGTATGAGTGAAATCATATGGTACTTGTCTTTCTCAGACTTACTTTGCTTAGCATAATACAGGTTACTTACATCCACATTGTTGCATATGGCAAGAGTTCGTTCTTTTTGGATTTTCTACAGTGTATCATGTCATCTTCAAATAGTGAAAGTTTGACTTCATTGCCTATTTGGATGCCTTTTATTTCTTACTGTATGATTCCTGCACCTAAGACTTCCAGTATTATGTTAAATAGTAATGATGAGAGTGGACACCCATGTCTTGTTCTGACTATAGAGGAAAAGTTTCCAGTTTTTCCCCATTGAGGATGATATTGACTGTGGGTCTTTTGTGTATGGCTTTTATGATGTTGAGGTATGTTCCATCTATCCCTACTTTGTTGAGGGTTTTATCAAGAAAAGTTACCATATTTAATCAAATACTTTTTCTGCATCTATTGAGAGGATCATATGGTTCTTTTCCTTTCTTTTATTAATGTGATGTATCACATTGACCGATTTGTGAATATTAACCAACCCTGCATCCCAAGAATAAATCCCACATGATCATGGTGAATATTTTTTAATGTATTATTATATTCAATTTGCTAGTATCTTATTGAAAATTTTTGTAGTCCTGTTCATCAGGGATATTGGCCTGTAATTCTTCTTTTTAGAGGGGTCTTTGGTTTTGGAATCAGAGTAATGCTGTCCTTATAGAATGAGTTTGGAAGTTTTTTTTTATTTCAATTTTTTTAGAACAGTTTGAGAAGAATAGACATTAACACTTTCTTAAATATCTTGTTTAATTCTACTGGGAAGTCAACTGGCCCTGGAGTTTTGATTATCAGGAGATTTTTGATTACTGATTCACTTTCTATGCTGGTTATGGGTCTGATCAAATGTTCTATTTCTTCCTGTCACAGAGTTGATAGTATGTTTCTAGGAATTTGCCCATTTCTTCTAGATTTCCCAGTTTATTGGCATATAATGTTCATAATATTCTCTTATTATTTTTTGTGTTTTTGCAGTGTTGTGATCTCTCCTCTTTCATTTGTGGTTTTATTTATTTGGGTCCTTTCTCTTTTATTTTTGATTAGTCTAGCCTAGGGGTTTATCAGTTTTACTAATTCTTTCAAAGAAACAGCTCTTGGTTTCATTGATCTGTTTTTTTTGTTTGTTTCTATATAATTGATTTCTGCTTATTACTATAAAACAATCTTTTTATTTGCTTGCTTCTGCTGACTTTAGGCTTTATTTTCTGTTCCTTTTGTAGCTCTTTAAGGTGTAAGGTTAGGTTGTGTATTTGAGACTTTTCTTGCTCCTTTAGGTAGGCCTGCATTGCAATATACTACCCTCTTAGGACCACCTTTGATGCATTCCAAAGGTTTTGATTGTCATGTTTTCATTTTAATTTGCTTTTATGTACTTTTATATCTTTTTTAATTTCCTGGTTAACTCATTCATTATTTTTATTTAAAGCTTATTTATTTTGATAGAGGGGGGAGAGATCACAAGTGTGGAAGGCCCCAAGAGAGAGGGAGAGAGAAACTTCCAAGCAGGTTTCATGCTGTCAGTTCAGAGCGTAACGTGGGGCTCAATATCACAAACCATGAGATTATGACCTGAGCCAGAATCAAGATCTGGACACTTAACTGACTGAGATGCCCTAACTCACTCATTCTTTAGTAGGATGTTCTTTAATCTCCATGTATTTGTGATCTTTCCACTTTTTTTTTTTTTTCCTCGTAGTTGACTTCAAGTTTCATAGCATTGTGTTTGGAAAGTATGCATGGTATGATCTCAGTCTTTTTGTACTTGTTGAGAGCTGATTTGTGACCCAATATGTGATCAACTCTGGAGAATATTCCATATGTACTGAAAAATAATGTATATTCTACTGCTTTAGGATGAAATGTTCTGAATATATCTGTTAAGTGTATCTGGTCCAGTGTGTCATTCAAAGCCATTGCTTTCTTGTTGATTTTCTGCTTAGATGCTAATTGCCATAAAATGGGGTTCCAAAGTCCCTTATTATTATTGCATTATTATCATTGGGTCTCTATGTTTCTTACTGTTTTATATATTTGGGTGCTCTCAAGTTGAGAGCATAAATATTTACAATTGCTACATCTTCTTGATGGATAGACCCCTTAATTATCATCTAATGTAATTCTTCATCTCTTGTTATAGGCTTTAGTTTAAAATGTAGTTTGTCTGATATATGTATGGCTACCTTGGCTTTCTTTTGAAGTCCATTGGTATGGTAGATATTTCTGCATCCTTTGACTTTCAATCTGCAGATGTCTTTAGGTGTAAAATGGGTCTCTTATAGGCAGCATATCAATAGGTCTTGTGTTTAAATCCATTCTGATACCATGTGTCTTTTGATTAGAGCATTTAGTACATTTAAATAGTGATTTCGAAACATAGGAATTTAGTGCTATTGTGTTACCTGAATGTGTGTTTCTGGTGATGTTCTCTGTTCCTTTTTAGTCTTTGTTTCTTTCGGTCTTTTTTATTTCCACCTAAAGAGTCCCTTCCAATATTTCTTGCAGGACTGGTTTAGTAGTCACAAACTCCTTTGGTTTGTATTGTTTGTCTCTTATCTTTCCTATTCTAAATTCTCTTTATTTCTCCTATTCTTTATCTCTGTCTATTCTAAATGACAGCCTTGCTGGATAAATTATTCTTGATTGCATATCTTTCCTGTTCATCACATTGAATATCTCATGCTACTCCCTTTTGGCCTGTCAAGTGTCTGTGGACCAATCTGCTGCAAACCTGATCTGTCTTCTCTTGTTCGTTAAGGTCTTTTTTTCCCTTGCTGCTTACAGGATTCTTTTTGTCTATGTATTTTGTAAATTTGACTATGATATGTATTGGTGATGGCTGGCTTTTGTTGAATTTAGTGTATATTTTCCATGCCTCCTGGATTTTGATATCTGTTTCCATTCCTAGATTAGGGATGTTTTCACCCATGATTTGCTCAAACAAACCTGCTGATTTTTCTTTCCCTTCTCCTATGAAACAAATGTTATTATAAGTCTATATTTGTTATGCAGTACATTTCTTTTCCTCTTATTTTTAGTTTCATTATTTCTCGTTAATTTATCTTCCATATCACATATTCATTTCTCTCTTTCATCCATCCTCATTAGAAATGCAACCATTTAGTTTTTCATCTCAGGTATAGGATTTTTTTTTCAGTTTGACTAGTTTTAGTTTTTTTATTTTTGTAGTAAGGGATTCTTAAGTTTCTTCTATGCTTTTCTTAAGCCCAACTTGTACCGTTATGATTATTTTAAATTCTTATTTTAGATATCTTACTAGTATCTATTTTAATTAAATCTCTGGCTGTGACTCCTTGTTTTTCCTTTCGGGTGAATTTCTATGTCTTGTTGTTTTGTCTGGGTCTCTATTTGTGTGTGCGTGATTCTTAGAAAACTCTATTGTCAGGACACTTGGGTGGCTCAGTTGGTTAACCATCTGACTTCGGCTCAGGTCATGATCTCGCAGTTCATGGGTTCGAGCCCCGCATCGGGCTCTGTGCTGACAGCCAGCTCAGAGCCTGGAGCCTGTTTCAGATTCTCTGCCTCCCTCTCTCTCTGACACTCGCCTGCTCACACTCTGTCTCTCTCAGAAATAAACATTTAAAAAAATTTTAAAAAACTCTGTTGTATTCCTGCTCTTGAGAATAATAACTATAATTAAGAAGAGGTCAAGAAAAGGGGGGGAAGTGAGGCCCTGTTTCCCCTAGTGCTGAAGCTTTGTAGTACTATACTATGATCAGCAGCCTTGGTGTATGTGAGGGGTTTGTTCTGGTCTAATGAGGGTGGGGCCTAACATTTTGATTCTCAGGTGGATTTGCCCTAGTGGAGATGCACCTTCAGAGTGCAGGGGGCTGGGGCTTTGTTAAGCAGCTCCAGACTCCTCTGAGTGGTGCTGTTTTTTCCCTAAAGTCTGTCGGTGTTGGGATTGGGAGAGTGGGGAGGGTGAATGGCATGCCCCTGCTCTCTTGTCCCCAGAATGGGGAGTTCACCCCTACCACTCGTCAAAAAGCCCTCACAGAAGAATGAGCAGTCACCTTTCTTGTGTCCTCAGCTTCTCCAAGATCCCTGCCTTCATCCTGCCTTAGTCCAAGTTGTCTGTCTTCTGGGCAGCCCAGTACTCCTACGTTTTATCTCAGACATGTGGCTGGGTATCAGAATACTAACTTTTAAAGACTTGCGTGACATGGGCCCAGACTGATCCTCTGGGGGATGGTTTTGCTGTTTTCCTTTTTGTCCCAGAAAAGCAGTTGGACGACTGTGCAGCAGTTCAGAATTTATGGTAAAGTGCAGCACAAAGCCAGCACCAAGACTTGCTGTCCTCAGCCAGTTTCTTTGTTTCTATATTAGGTGGACAAGGCAGCACATTGGTGCTGCGTTTTTTTCCCCCCTCCAGTGAGGCTGTGCTGCTACTCCCAGTTGTACTCCAAGCAGGGTAACTGTTCCTCCCTATGAGACCTAGCAGATCCTCAGACCACACTGCCCACTCCTGTGTCTCCACCCTCCTTCCCGAAGGAGCACCCCAGCTGGCCAGACACACCTCCAACAGTGGTGCCAACTTTTAAAACTTCCCACTTTGCAGTCTGCTGCTTATAGTAACTTGCAGTGGTCAGCCTCTCTCTTTTCCCAGTCATTAGTTTGGGGAAGTGTTTTTCTTGCACAAGCCTTTCCATGTCCCTTTAGGTTTTTTTTCACTTTCTCTCTAGATCCTCTCTCTGTAATCAGGGCTCCCTTCCCTTCACAGCACCCACAGTTCTTTTCTCCCCCAAATCAACTCTCTGCAACTCCTACATTCCACAGTTTGACAGTTTTCTACCTCTAGTTGTGCAGTTTTGTTCTTTCAGTCCTCAGATCAGTTTCTTTGGTGTTCAAAATGATTTGATATTTATCTAGCTGTGTTCGAGGGATGAACCTAGCTTAGAGTCCTCCAACTCCACTGCCATTTTAACTCCTCTTCAAGAAGATTATGTTTAACCTTCGAGAATTCATTCTAATACTACAGGCCTGTAGTTCCATTGTTCTTGAGATCTTATGCTCAATATCTGCACTGGAACCTTTGAATTATTGTCCAGTCATGTTCTCCAGGCTTGGCATACCATCGACATTAGAGTAACTCAGTTATTCTTCTACTCTTGACCAAACCAGTAAAATGGCTTTGAACTAATGTGAAAATAGAGTATGTGACTATGTGCTATTAGTAATGTGACATCTATTAGTAATTGTTCTAGTGTTTATTAAACTAATTTGATTTTTCTAACTTGATGGAAATTGCCAATTTCCCCTTTCTTGAACTAATGAAGTAATATGATACATTGTTATTTTATTATCAATATGTAGAATTTTATGTTTTGATTCTCTTTACATTTTTCATTCTATGGGATAATATCTAAGTTGTTACCAATATATAATAAATCTCTAGCACCTTAAAATTTTTCATGTTTGACAAGTTATTCTTGTTGACAGGAGTTTTATTTCAATGTAGGAAAACATGTATCATGAATCATAGTTGTTTTATATTTTAAGCAAAGCCCTTTCTGGAAAGAAGTTTATGACATGAAGGTGCCTGTGTGCCTCCGTTAGTTGAGCATCTGGGTCTTGAATCAGCTTAGGTCACGATCCTAGGGCTGTGGGATTGAGCACCGCATCAGGCTGTATGTGGAGTGGAGACCCTACTTGGGATTTTATCTGTTCCCCTCTCTGTCCCTCTCTCCTGCTCAGGTGCGTGCATGCATGTGTGTGTGCATACTCTCTCTCTCTCTCTCAAAAAATAATTTTTTTAAAAAGTTTATAACACACGTACTTTGGAACTTTATTGTATATATTTAGTAAATGCATTGGAACAACCATATGGACATTATGACACAATTATGTTCAAAAAGGGGTAACTGATAGCATCCAGACATGGATTAGATCATAATTCTCTTTGCTTGTTATACATGAGTGTTCTGGACATATTTTAAGGTTTAAAGAGGAAATCTATTTTCCTGTATTTGCAAATTGTGTCAACTTATTTATCAAAGCTATCATGTGGCATATTATGGGTTAGCTACAGAGAGGCCATCCTTGAATATCTTATTCATCTCTGGGACTGTATTACATAGAATTATTCTTTGCATAATGTAGATGCTTGATAACAGTTTGTTAAATGTATGATGGGAAAACAACATGTGAATTTAATTTATATATGGTAGAGAAGCACACAGTTAAAATAGTATGAACATTTTCTTGGTGGGAATTTTATGAGAATAGAATTATAGGGGGGAATCAATGGGAGAAAGGCATCAAGGAGGCCCTTGAAATAATGTAAGTTCTAGATGAAGAGGATCTAGAATAGAGAGTCTGTCAAAAAATGAATATGGATGCTAAAATATAAAAGAAGGAACCATCAGTGAATTGAATATGAAAACCAAAGTCATTAAATACTAATTTAAATTGAATATAATAAAGATTTCTGAGAAGTATTCAAACTTGCTACTCTACAGTGACTCTGAGGAGTATAGAATTTCCCCCCATTAGCAAAATCATCAACTCTTTTACATCCTTAAAAATGTTTGGCCATCAGCATCTGATGATAGTGGAGCTATTTTTCCCTATTCACTTTTGGCAAATGCCTTACTTATCTGTGGAGTTAGAGAAAAAGCATTCCACTTCAGTTAGCTGAATATAATTGTCTTCAGGAAACTTGGAATGTCACACTGTTTCTACATTTTGAGTAGTTCCTATACCTAAAGAACAATAAGTACTCCTGAGAGGCCCTCACACAATCCTTAGCTGATTAGCCCAGGTGGAGTTTGAGGCAGCTGTGCAGGCAAATTGCTTTGCATCTGAATATGGATTTTTATGAAGCTACATAGTTTTTGTAAATAAACCTGAAGAAATGCTACACCTGTGCTTCCAGAATGTTGTGAAAATTCTCAGATGGCTGTTCTTTTTTGATTAAAATGTATCCTTACAAACTTGTTTTGAGACTCTTTCTTGCCTTGGCATTGTCCCATGTATTTGAGAAGCATAAACTGTCAAATGAAGTGTTCAGCAAATCTCGAAAATGACAATGATAGGAAAAACATCTCAAAGTATTGGGGGCAGGGTAGGAACATACTGTGTTGGGAAAATATTTTTCAGTACAGAGTAAAAATGCAGCTATTGTGACTGTTAAATTAACATTTGTTAAGTAGTGCCTGGGATTTTGGTTGGTTGGCTAAGTTTCAACAAAAGGGCACCAGAGAATTGAAATAGAGTTTTATTACTCACAGGTCTGGAGGTATACACAGCATGCCTGGAGGGGCCATGTGAGGAGGTCAAGGCACAATGCAGGTAGAGAGTGTGGCAGGACCTGATATGTTATTAGGTTCCACGGGTAGAGTGCTTTGGGGTTCCAGACTAAGGCCAGATTGGTTAATATAACCAAAGAGGAGAGCTCAGTAAGCTCCAGAAAGCCACCCAAGGGGAAGTCCCTGGGAAGTGGGGGAGACCATTTTTTTCACAAAGACTAGTGAGAGATTCATATCAATAACATATTTCTTTGTAACTCTGTGCACGGTTATTTAAGGCATATGACTGTGAAAAGGGATAGCAGTCAGGGCTCCTTTCTGTCACTTGGCCACAGAAAATTGATGCTGAGCAGCAATATGGATTAGTGTAGGTAGAATCTTTTTTTTAAATTTATTTTTGAGGGAGAGAGTGTGCACACAAGTTGGGGAGGGGCAGAGAGAGAGAAAGAGAATGCCAAGCAGGCTCTGTACTAACAGTGCAGAGCCTGACACAGAGCTCAAACTCACTAACTGCTAGATCAAGACCTGAACCAAAGCTGGAGGCTTAACTGAGACACCGAGGCACCCCTGCATAAACTCTTGAGAGGTAGAATTAAACAGGTAGATTGAAAGGGCCAAAGTGGTGTGGTTCTGGGTTTATTACCAAGTTGAGGAGCTAACTAGGTTCAAACACTCATCATATACTAACTGTCTTTGTGACCTTGACCAAAGTAATTTCTCTTTTTCTAAACTTTTATTTTTTATCACTACTATGATATGTGATGACTTTATGTTCTATTATGTGATGACTTTATGTTCTATTAAAACAATGTGGATTGAGTCTCTAATTCACTGTAGCCTAGGTATGCCTAACATAATCACTAAAGTACCTTAAAACCAGAGAGATTTCTTCAACTCGTTGCAGAAGGGAACTCAAATTCAAAATAAGAGAGGGATTTGATGTGAGGGAGGTTCTCCATTTGGTGGCTTTGAACTTGAGGATGCCACAGAGCAAGGACCTAGTGGCTGAGAGTAGTTCCTGATCAGCAGAAAGCAGGGACTTAGAGCTATAACAGCAAAGAATATAATTCTGTCAATAATAGGAATGAGCATGAAAGTGGATTCTTTGATAGAGTCTTGAGACCTTGATTTCAACCTGATGAGAACCTAGGCAGAGAATCTAGTCAAGCCTGCCTGTACATCTGACCTGCCATACTAGGAGATAATAAATGCCATTTTTTAAACACCTAAGTTGTGGTAATTTGTCATGAATCAACAGGCAACGTATCTTTAGTCAGGTTCTTTCAGTGTTAAATTCTCTCTTTTATCATAGTTATTTTTAGATGTTTATTGTCCCCCAAACTTTGAAGATATTTTAATTGCTTCTTAGGTTTTGGATATTGTAGTTGTCTGCATTCTGTTTTAAGAAGTCAATTTGGACTTAATCTTGACTTGTTTATAAATCTCTTAGCTACCTTGGTACTTTTTTTTAAAAAAAATGATTATACAATAGTATGCTTAGAATATAGTTTTCATCTTCCTTTTGCATTTTAATACTTTAGGTTGGGAACTATTTTGTCACAGCATTACTAAATAAAGTGAACTATATTATTTAACAATTTCCATTTAACAAAAGAGGGGGATTTTCAAATTGAACTTAGATTTCAAGGTCATTTAAAAGGTTTTGCTTATTGTTAATTACATAGGCAAAATAAATGAAAAAAATAGAATAAAGACTTGTAGATTTCCATTAGGCAGCTTCACCTTTGCACTCTCTATATACCTAACCAAATATGTATCTTCATATTCATTTTTGATCTCTGAGGATATCCCTTACTATCTTGGTAGCTTTATGATAGTTTTATAAAAATAGTTTTTAATATACTATTTTATTAATTTTGTATTTTCACATAGAGTTTATTTCAAGGTTTCCAAATATCTATAATAGCAGATATTATATAAGTAGAGAAGGCCTAGTTTGTAACATTGATGATGTGGAGATAATGAAGGGTATGAGAAAAAGGACTAATAAAGTCATATTTGCATTTTTTAAATTCACTCTATCATTAGTATGGGGAGTATATTGTAGGATGTAATGAACTGAGGAAGTGTATGGAAACTTTATTTAGAAACGTAGTATAGATGGAAAAGAAAGATGTAAGAGGATCTTGGATAGTAAACTCAACAAGAATTTGTAAATTGTTGGAATTAAAGGGTAAGAAAAAGGAATGCAGCCATATTTTAAACAATTTTTTTTACTTTATTAAAGTTATGAGTTTTGATGGAGTTGTTTCTAACCCATCCACAAAGCAATCAGAAAAGGAAATAGATTGGGGGATTGTGGTGGCCCAGAAAGTAATTTTTTTTTTTTAGAAAGAGTTGAAGGGAAGGGTAGAGGGAAAAGGAGAGAGAGAATCTTTTTTTTTTTTTTTTTAAATGTTTTATTTATTTCTGAGAGAAAGAGAGTGTGAGCAGGGAAGGGTCAGAAAGAGAGGGAGACACAGAATCTGAAGCAGGCTTCAGGCTCTGAACTAGCTGTCAGCACAACCCCGATGTGGGCTTGAACCCACAAACTGTGAGATCATGACCCGAGCTGAAGTTGGACACTTAACTGACTGAGCCACCTAGGTGCCCTAGGAGAGAGAGAGAATCTTAAGCAGGCCAAGCATGGAGGCCCATGGAGGGGCTTGATCTCACAACTGTGAGATCATGACCTGAGCCACAGTCCAGAGTTAGATGCTTAACTGAGTGAGCCACCCAGGTGCCCCGTGGGCCAAAAGTATTTTATTATGAGTGTTTTGAGATTGTTTATGTGGAGACCAAGCTTTCCCACTAGACATTTGGAGTTACTGATTTGAAATTCAAAAGAGAGATGGCAACACATACACAGTTTAAGAGAAACATCAACAAATAGAACAACTTGAAGTTTTGTTACTTTGTACTATGGTAGTGGACAGTCAGAGTTTATAGTAAAGAAGGGGAGTACCAGGGGTCAGCAAAATTGATTTTTCTATTATAGAACAGGGGTTTGACTTGGGAAAAATGAGAACTTTCTCTATATGTTCATTTCATTTCTGCCTACTGGTTTCTCTTTTCTCAATGCCCTTAATTTTGGAGAATAGGATATATTAATTTCCTGCATTGTCATGCTATTGTTCAGTGAATCAAAACACATTCCAAAAGTTAGTTTTAAAAATGTCACTGCTCTGGGGCACCTGTGTGCTCAGTCAGTTAAGCACTCAGGTCATGGTCTCCCGTCAAGCCCTCCCTCAGGCTCTGTGCTGACTGTGGAGCCTGCTTGGTATTCTCTCTCCCTCTATCTATGCCCCTCTCCTGCTTACACACACACTCTCTCAAAATAAACTTAAAAAAAAAAAAATAGTTAAAAAAAATAAACTGTTCTTCCCTGTGGTATCTTCCATATAATAGTGGAAAAACATGAGGTTGTAAGTTTTTAAAAGTTGCAGCCTGATCTCCCTCAAGAGCATTTTATGCCTAAATAATCTTTTGTAAATGTATTGTACCTTGTTACTCAAAGGCTCAGTTTTTTTTCTTTCTCATAGTGAAATCTATAATCAAATTGCACATTTTTATGGAAAGTTACATTCAACATGCATCTCCAGTCAAAGAAATAACACACCAAATGTGGGATGTTTTTCATGGAAGCAGTTTGATTCCACACTTACTATGAATTCTGTGGTGCAGAATTACTGGAGATTGCTCACAAGAAGCAGAATAATTTGTCTATGCTAGAAGTACATTGAAAGTATTTTCCCCATCCATAATTCATTAGAAATAGTGTTCAGGGAACATTGAAGCTATGAAATGAAATAACTTATAAAGTAATGAAAAAATCATAGATGATAGTGACCTAATTCAGAGAGAAATATCAAGGGTTTCATTTGTTATTTTATGTGCACTCACAAAACATAAGTTCTTGTACAACTTATTTGCAATATTGCCAGGAGGATACTTTTAGGCTAAAGTGTAAATTGCTTGATGATGTCATCATTCAGAATTTTATGTTTACAGTTTTGTAGTTAAAGTGCAGTGAATATAAGTTAGTTTACTGTATTATCCTTCAAACTTTTCCATAAGTTCAAAAGTTTCAAAATAAACATTGTTAGAAATAAATACCAAATGAAAGCAAGCACATCTATATATTCTTTTCAAATATGATACCATATGTTTGACAAAATAAACTTTAATGTTCATAAATTAGTCAAAACAATGGAAAAATAGCAAGTGAAAAAATCAAACAATGAAAAATGGTGTTTACAATATTCTGAATTTACTAAGGTTTTACTTTTTAAATTGTGAATGAAAGTTATATTACAGAAACTGGTATTTTCTCCATTCAGGTTTTCTAAAATTTTCATATATAATTTTTACTTTATGAAGCTAATATAGTTGCTTTCATTGATTGGTTTTCTTTTTTTTTTTTTAATGTTTTTTATTTATTTCTAGGAGAGAGAGAGAGAGAGACAGCGTGAGCAGGGGAGGGTCAGAGAGAGAGGGAGTCACAGACTGAAACAGGCTCCAGGCTCTGAGCTGGCAGTCAGCACAGAGCCCGACGCGGGGCTCGAACCCACAAACCGCGAGATCATGACCTAAGCGAAAGTCGGACGCTTAACCGACTAAGCCACCCAGGCGCCCCTGCATTGATTGGTTTTCTAAGGTTAAGAAATCTATGTTCTTGTTATAAACCAAGCTTACACATGATTATCTTTTTAAAATATACTTTAGAATTTGTGTGATAATATTTTAGTTTTTAGTTTTACAACTATATTTAAGGTTGTTTGCCTCAGGATTTTCCTTGTACTGCCCTTACTCGTTTCATATCAATGTTTAAACAATTCTCTGGCACATTTTGTTCAGATTAAGAATTTGTTTCTAGAATTTAGCAGTAAAGTCATTTGAATTCAGAATTTTGTTGTCTGAAAAGCTTTTGTTCAGTAATTAAACTTCTTTATTGTTATACGTGTTTTCAGGCACTCTACTCTTCATATCTTTAATATTTTTTACCTAGGAATTTATTTATTTCATGCATATTTTGAGTTTATTTGCATAGAATTGTTTATAATCTACTCCAGAAACATTTTAATGTCTGCAGAATGTGAATTAATGCCCTACATTTCATTATACATTTTTAAAACATTTTTTTGTCTATTCTTCTTTTTCCTTGTTTTCTGTCAGTCTTGCTAGAGATTGATTTTTTATTTGTATTTTTAAAGAATTAACTTTTGACCATATTGAACTTCTGTATTTTTTCTCTTTTATCAAACTTCTTTTATATTTCATATATTCTAATTTATTTTGCTGTATGTTTCCTTTATTTTTCTAACTTGCTGAGGTAGAAACTTAGCCTGTACATTTTTAGTATTTTTGATAATATATGCATGTTAAGTTGCACATTTTCTTCTCTCTTTTTTCTTTTGGTCAAAAATACTTTACTTACAATATAAATTTCTTTTTTAAATGTTTGTTTATTTTGAGAGAGTGCATACAAGTGCAGGAGGGGAAGAGATAGGAGAGAGAGAGACAGACAGACAGACCCCAGCAGGTTCCATGCTGTCAGCCCAGAGCCCAGATTGGGGCATGATCACATGAACTGTGAGATCATGACCTGAGCTGAAATTAAGAAGAGTTGGATACTTAAATAACTGAGCCACGGAGGCAGCCTGACCTTATTTACAATTTAAATCCTAGAAAATTTGTAAAAAAAAAACAAACAAAAAACAAAAAAAAAAAACAAAACTCAAAGTTGTAAGGGACATGCCTAAATAGGATTATAGATCATTATAAAACTTAAAACTTACTTATTTAACCAAAGTGGCAATAAGAGTTTCTAAAGGCAAATATGTACGGTTATGTTGTTAGCAAAAGTTAGCTCCTTTAACATTGAGAAGTTTTAAGTTTAACCAAAGACCTGATAAAGATAAAACATAATAATTTGGGTTTTCTGGGCAGACAAAAGAGAAAAGCCTTGTTTTACATTTTTTTATTTTTATCTAGAGCAGTGATTTAAGCTGTATTAAAAGTCTGTACTTTTAATGTAAAAATACATGTTTTTATTTAGTTAAAACATTTTCTAAACTACTATATGCTTTTTCAGCCTTTAGGTTACTTAGGATAATTTTTTTAATTTTCCAAATATATGAGGATTTTCTAGTTATTTTTTGGATGTTGATCCCTAACATATTTGTACTGAAGATAGAGAGTACACTGGTATTTATTACTTTTTTGAGATATATTATCTTTTAGCATGAGTTCCTTCCAAGAAAGTTTCTTCATCAGTGTACTTGATCTCAAGCAACTACTGATCTGTCACTGCAGATTTGTCTCTGATAGAGTTTCACAAGAATGGAATCATAAAATATATACTTTTTTTGTGTCTGACTTTTGTAGTTATTTAGTGGGAATGTTAGTCTGGCATAGTTGCTTAATGATAGGCAGAAGAAAACGTCCTTCCTGATAGTTGTGAAAATCAACTTTATTAAAGTTTAAATTACAGAGAATAAAATACATTCATTTTAAGGGTATACTCTGATATTGACAATTTTAACACTCATATAACCAACTCATTATTCAAGTTGTAAAAATTGTCATCAGTTCAAAAAATTCCCTTATGCTCCTTTTAGTAAAAAAGAACTTCTTCCATCCCATAATATGACTGAGTAATATTCCAATGTGTATGTATATATGTATACATACATATGCATACACATATGCATACACATATATATACACACATATATATACATACATACATATATACATAAATATATGTATGTTCATACTTGATCCATTCATCAGTTAATGAATACTTGGGCTTTTAAATAGATGGGGATTAGAAAATGCAGTTTTTTAAAATACTTTTTTGATGTTTATTTTTGAGACAGAGAAAGACAGAGCATGAGCAGGGGAGGGGCACACAGAGAGAGGGAGACATAGAATCTGAAAGAGACTCCAGGCTCTGAGCTAGCTGTCAGCACAGAGCCTGACACGGGCCTCGGACCCACGAACTGTGTGATCATGACCTGAGCCGAAGTCAGACACTTAATCGACTGACCCACCAGGCGCCCTGAGAGTGCAGTTGTTGTGCTGAACACCAAGTATTGTATGGAAATGCTGAATCACTGAATTGTACACCTGAAACTAATATTACACTGTATGTTTAAAAAAAAATCTCTCTGCACACGTAGAAAAAAGATACCATTAGCCATCTGACTGTCATGTTAGACCGTTATTAACTGTATTAAATTTTATATATGTTTTGTTTCAAGTTAGTTTTCTTTTGGAGTGAGATAAACATTAACTTTCATTTTTTTACAATGGGGGCATCCATTCATTTCTATGCAATTGCTAAGAGACCATTTGTTCTTTATTGTATTAACTTAGTGTTAATACACTACTACCACAAATCTATTCAAACTAATTATTTGATTTCATTTGATCTATCTATCTATCTATATATTTACATTAATATCACACTCTCAAATATTTTCCTTTTCACTAACGTTGAAAAATCAGTCTTTATAATTTCTTATGATTATGGCTTCGGAGTTTTCATAGTTGCCTTTTACCAGTTTGAGTGAGTTTCCTCTTACTGAGTGATATGCTGGTAAATGTTTGACATCCAGTTTTCTGGGGTGAAGGAGGACGCCTGGCTTGTCATATTTGCGTTTTCACGGTATAAAATATCCTACTGGAGCCACTTAAATTATCAATATGATATTAAAACACAATTTTTGAATATTTAACAGTTCTGTTTGGCTAGCTCCAGCATATCACTGCTTCATTTCTAGGTTGCTGAGAATTTTTATAACTCTCATTAAAAGCATTTATATTTAGTACATACTTTTTAATAAAGTGTTATGGCTATACATTTTCCTTGGAGTCTAGCTTTTACTGTCTCTCCCAGAGTTTGTTTTCTTTCAGTAGTTTGCAGTTGTGAGTTTTTGTTTCCTCTTTGATTGAAGAATTATATAGGAACACAATTATAAGCAAAGAATGGCAAAGTGTTGCCTTAATATATATCCTTTTATTTTTTGAGCAGCAGACAAAAGTTTATTAGAGTATAAGATCAGAAAGAAGAATAGTATGAAAGCTCTCTTTACAGAGAGGGGGCATTTGAAAATGAATGCCTGCAGAATGTTTATCCTGTAAAAATGTGTTTATATTTTCCTTATTCTGTTTGGACATTTTTTCTGTTTTCCATAGGCTTGATAAAGACCCTTTACCCTCCAGTATAGGAGGAAATAGTTTGTATTGAGAGATAAATATATGATTTATTCATTGGTTATATTGTTAATGTCCTTCAGTTTTTTCTTCATTTACTACATTTGATTAATTCTGATCAAGAGAAGTTGTCACATTCCACCAAATTATTTTTAAATTAAAAATTTTAATTAATATTTACCTAATATATTGTTTGTATATTCAGTTTTAATATTTTTAGAGTAGCTTCAAATCCATCTGAACAAAAACAAATGTACCTGTTACACTTTAACATCCATATAGTTTTTTTTTTTTTTATAAAAAAGCATTCTTTACTTTACAAATGTTTGTTAAATAGCAGCTGTGTTCTAATTTTGACCACAACCTAGAGAATCTCATACCCTGCTGGTTTCCTTCAATCTTTTAGGGAAATGGTAATAGCAAGCTATGTTGTGGATTTGGCATATGATTAGTGCTGTAAAATAGTATTGTGTAAAGATGGAGGAAAGTATAAAGCTACATTATTATAATATTTTTGTAAAAGGAACTGCTGGATCAGAAATATGTCTGATTTATAAGTTTATCTTTATCATTAAAGTATTTGCTAGTGTTTTATATTTCTCTAGTTCTTCCTTCTGAATAACTTTATTGTTTCCTTATTTTCTTTACTTATGTCATCCTACCTATAGTCAGGTATTTTGAACACAAGGAACTCCAAGTCAAATATTATTATGGCATCTTAAAAAAACATTTTATGAAAAATGGGTAGTCTGGATGGCTCAGTTGGTTGAATGTCCGACTTCGGCTCTGGTCATGATCTCACCATCTGTTTAGCCCACGTTGAGCTCTGTGCTGACAGCTCGGAGCCTGGAGCCTGCTTTGGATTCTGCATCTCCCTCTCTGTTCTCCTCCCTCTGCTCTCTCTTAAAAATAAATAAAACATTAAAAAATTAAAAAAAGCATTTTATGAAAAAATGTGGAAACCTCAATTTATTGTTACTTATAATCAATAGATATCCTCAAGGACACAGCCCCATATTAGCCAGGATTTTAGGATAAAACGGAATTTAATCTGTTTATATCTTATTTTTTCAGGTGAGAGATATTTGGTTATATTTTCTTCATAAATTACTAATTTGCTCATATTTCAAGATCATTTTGAAACATAGAGGAGCATATACTGTTTATCTTAACATACCTAATTCCTTACAGAGTCAACAGATAGAGCTAAAACAGAACATTGCAGAAATATTTAAACAATTGCATTCCACATTGTTTATAAATATTTAAGTTATATTGTTAAACATACGTCATAATGATTCTTCTCCTTGGTGGTCAGAGAAAAGACTCAATTTGATGGAAAGAGGAGGTATAAAAAATCCAATCTTCCACAGTTATGATACTTTTATTTACTAAGCTTTATTTAGTTTGCTTTCACAACTTTCACTGAGGGGGTTTTACAGTGCATTTGGTACTGGCAAATGCTTGATAATTCTCTAGCATGTATAGAAGTACAAAATAACACTTCCAACCTTTAAGACCAAACACTTTGGTAAATACCACAGATGCCAAATTGCTCTAGCAGGTGCTAAATTGCTACTAGTATATCACCTTGGGATATGATGAAGATAAATGGAGCATTGTGTATTTTCCCAGTATTCCACAATTACTGGAACACCTGTGCTAAACGATGTGGGGCTAATGCACCATAAACATCCTCACAGTGCTCAAAGGACCTTCTAGTTTCACGTTTTAACTTGCTTAGCAGGACCTTAATGTAGGTGTTGGAAGTGTTTCACCTATCCTTGACATGGCTACCACATAGTGACATATCAGTTCTGTATCAATGGAAGCTGACTTTTTCCTTTCTCTGCCCAGTTTTTATCTCCTTAACTTATTTATTTTAATATTTTCTTCTGTCTATTCATTTTTGTTATAGGACAATGTATGTCTCCCTTTGCTTCACAAATTGTCTTCACTCTTTGCACTAATATCAGAGACATGTATCATTGTAGTGATTTTGGGTGATGTTATTCACTGTAGTTCCAGCCCTTCTGTTTTTCAGCATATGTAACATTCTTAGGCAATATGGAGGTTTTAAAGATGACAATAATATGTTAGATGGAAATGCTTGTAAATATATTTGTGCTAGCTGTGAATCTGGCAGCTGTTTTTGATATTTGGATCCATTTTTAACAACTTTAAGCATTAAAAAACAGGTGTGTGTGTGTGTGTTAATATGTTTATAAGAATAATATCCATAGCTTTAGTGAATTAAGCTGCTATTTTTGTTATAGACTACTTTTCTCTTTTAAGCTACTAAGTTTTTGAGTGATATTTTCTTTTTGTGAACACTAGTATGTTATTTTTATTGAGGCATAACTGACATACATTAGTTTCAGGTGTACAGTGATTCAACATTTATACACACTGTGAAATGATCACCGCAATAAGTCTAGTCACTGCCTGGCACCATAACATATTATAAAACATTTTTTTTTGTGATGAGAATCTTCAAGATCCACTCCTAGTAACAACCTTCAAATATGCACTACAATACCATTGACTATTGTCACCATGCTGCACATGGAATCCCCATGACCTTTTCATTTCATAGCTGAAAGTCTGGTACAGATTATTTTCAACAGCCTTATTGAGATACAGTTCACATACCATACAGTTCAACATTTGAAAGTGTATAATACAGTGTTTTTAGTACGTTCATAGGGTTGTGCAACTATGACTACATCTTATTTTTGGAGCATTTTTGTTCCCTGGAAAGGAAATTAATTTACTCACTAACAGCTCCTTATCCCCCCACACTGCACCTCCTCCTGCCCTAGGCAACCAATAATCTATTATGTGTCTTTATAAATTAGTCTTTTTATTTTATTCTTTTACTATTTTAAAGAAAATCTTTTACTTGTCATTAGTTTTAATTTTATGAACTGAAATGTGGATTTCTCTCTCCCATGGAGTTCATAGAATTTGGTAATTTATGGCTTCATTTTTTTTGTCATTTTGTGAAAGCTATCTTCAATTATTTTCCCCTCTCCCCCTGCCCTCCCCACCTCTGGCTATGTTGCCTCGCCACCAGTGTGTATACCTTTATATAGCTCATCATATAGATTGAGGTCTTACTACAGTATATCTCCTATAGATCTTGTTAACTGTATTTTATATTTCATGTTTTAGGTGTGAGATAGGTTTTATTTCTAATGCTCCATCACTATCAGAATTAGGAGCCATGGTGGGGAAAGCAAAGGAGATTCTGAGAAACTGTACATTTTATGTATTTCAGAGTCCAAACCATTTTTGTGGATGTATTTGGCTAACATTCATAGTTTGCAGCTGTCTCTGAAATAAGTATGAAAGGATCTCTATGAGTCTAGAGCAAATCAAGCTTTCACCTCTACAGCTGTGTAGTTGCTTGTTTATTTAGCATTTTGTTTTGTTTTAGATCTTGATTAGAAAATAAGCCTGTGACTTTTCATTGGAAAGTAAGCATGCAGATAGGTATGGATTACTTTATCATAGTGGCTTTCAATGTCTTTGAAATATGAAGTATTATTTTATTATTGGGTTCAGGAGTCACCATCTAGGCTTATCCAGGAAGTGATTCTTCTTCACAAATGATGGCCTGGAGTAGAGGAAAAATAACGATTTGATAAGCCCTGAATGTACAGTGCTACTCTAAACCCAACAACTTTAAACTACAAAAATATAATCTTGAATCCATTGGTATAGACAAAGCAGACCTTAATATGTGGAACAATAAAAAAGCAACTTTTTTTTGTATTATTTAACAGCACTCATGAACTGCAGTATCTGAAACTTGGTCTGTGAACTTAGTGTTTGAAATGAATAATGTGGAGATAAATTTATTAGTAAAAGAAGATATTTTTCTTCATATACCCATGGAAACATAAAATAGTATGACATGTTCATAAAGTTTAATGAAATTTTGTTTGAATAAGGTATTATTGATGTTTGCTTGAAGAGACTCTCCTCTTTAAAAAATGAATAAGGTCAAGTGTCATCTCCTCAAGTTTTAAAGCATTAGATAAATAAAGGCAACTAAGAGTTCATTTCCCTTACCACCATTCACTTTCAAATGTTTATAGCAAAACCTTAAGACTCACATTTTAGCAGCCAACCTGTATGCCAAATTATTGTTTTTTGGGTCATATAAAGGACTATGAGCAAACAAGAGATTATAAGGTAAATTGTCAGAGAAAAATTGACATAATTATCTTTTATTTTGTCATCATACTCCTGGTTTTTTATCAGAATAAAAGTCCATTTCCTTAATTAATTTTAATAGATTAATCATGCTAAAGAATGAGTCAAAATAACCACCTTAGAAAGTTAAACATATTCAACTAAAAAGGTAATGAAGTTAAAAGTGGAGGATTCAATTCTAGTCTGGGAAGTATGCCCAAGTTTTCAATAAATGAATAATGGAAATGTTTGTATAATAATAATCCCTACAATAATGAGTTTCCTGTCAGTTTATAATCATGTTGAGTAATTAAATTCCAATGAATTCAGTTGCTAAGTCACGCATATGCTTTGAGTTATCAGTATGTCCAGGGACCTCACCCATATGCCTGTGAGTAACTTGCCTGGGTCAGGTTAGAAGAGTTTTTCTACTAATTGCTACAGTTCCCTTCTGTGAGGCTTTGCTGCTTAAATCAGCTATTAACCAGGACCTGTTATGGGAAGACAGATATGAGCCAAAGACAGAATCTGTTAGTCTGGCTATGAATGCCGTCCTGCTAGCACACAGATCTCTGCACAAATCTGGATTCCTAGTTCTGTGACATGGCTTAGAATGAAATAAATACTGTCTTCTTGCCATCTTCCTCTTACCCCTACCAAGATTTCAAATACTTATTTATGGAGTGATTTAGTGTTCTCTTGCTTCCTCCTTTCCTCTCTCCCTCTTTTTCTTCTCTCCTTTCATTCTGTCTCTGTATCTGTACACCATGCAAATCTGGTATAACAATAGAATATGTAACACTGTTTATCAGCATGTTAAGAAAAAATGGAAAAAATATGACCATATTTTAAGGTTCAGAAAAAGGGTTTGATGAAGTACAGTGCCTTCATTTTAATCTTATAGCCAGTTAGAAATATAAAGGACCTAACTTAATTTGACAAGGAGTATTTATGAGCAACTTAGAGCAAACATTATGCTTAATGGTGAATTATTAAAACTTTGCCATTAATATCTGAAAAGCAAAAATTATATCTGCAGTACAACTCATGTTTAACATTGTACTGATAATTTTAGACAGTATGATTATAAATAAAGGAAGTAAGGTATAAGGATGGGAAGTTAAGATTTAAAACTGCCTTTTATAGGTAATTATGATATATATGTTAAAATATCTAGCAAATCAGATTTTTTAAATTAAATATAACAAGTTCATTCTCAATTACTTCCTTTATGTTTCATACCTGTCAGAATGGATGTAATCCACAACACATGAAACAACAGTTGTTGGCAAGGATGTAGAGAAAGGGGAACCATCTTGCACTATTGGTGGGAATGCAAACTGGTGCACCCACTCTGGAAAACAGCATGGAAGTTCCTCAAAAAGTTCAAAATAGCACTACCATACTTTCCAGAAATTCTAGGTATTTAGACAAAGAATACAAAAATACTAATTTGAAGGGATATATGCACCCTGATGTTTATAGTAGCATTATTTACAATAGGTTATGCAAACAGCCCACATGTCCATAATTGACGGATGAATGGCTAAAGAAAATGTGGTATATATATTATATATACACAATTAAATATTCCTCCATAAAAAAAAGAATGAAATCTTACCATTTGCAACAACATGGATGGAGCTGGAGAGTATAATGCTAAGTGAAATAAGTCAGAATAAGACAAATACCATATGATTTCACCCATATGTAGAATTTAAGAAACAAAGCAAATGAACAAAGGGAAGGAAAAAGAGAGAGGCAAACCAAGAAACAGACTCTTAACTATAGAGAACAAACTGATGGTTACCAGAGGGGAGGTGCGTATGGGGATGAGTAAAATAAGTCATGTAGTTGAGTGCCCTTGTGATGAGTACCAGGTGTGATGGGGAAGTGTTGAATCACTATTGTACACCTGAAACTATTACATTGTTAGCTAACAAATTTAATTAAAAACTTAGAAAATATATAACAAGCTCACTGTACACAAAGTCAAGATAGAAAAAAAAAGTGTGTTCCTTTGTATCTGCAACAAATAATATAAAAATTATTTTTCTTCTTTGTATTCTGGTAATGGTTTGTTTTTCTGTTTGAGTTCTAGTGATTTTGGATTGTATCCTGGGCATTGTAAATTATATGTTGCAGAGATTTCCAGTTTTCTGGTATTCTTCATACTAGTATTGAGACATATATATTTTGCTTTAGCATGAAGTTAATTTGGTAGGGTTTAAACTCCACGCTGTTTCTCTTTTGTGGGAGGACACAGCTGAAATATTTCTTTAGTTCTTATATTCTTATAGGTACTACTTGGGTATACTCGGTATATGCATGGTTTTTTGATCAACCAGCTAATTAAGGAGATTATATGCTGAATTTAAAAAGAAGAGATATAATTGACACAACATTATGGTGGTTTCAGATATATAACATAATGAATTATTCAATATATGTGTATATTGTGAAATGATCACCACAAGTTTAGTTAATATTTACAGCTATCCATAGTTACTTTTTTTCTTGTGAGAACTTTTAAGATCTGTTTTCTTAGCAACTTTCAAATATACAATACAATATTAACTATAGTCCCCATGCTTCATGTGTATATATGTATACTGCATATATGTAGCTCCCATGCTTATAAGTCCCCCAGAATTTACTTATTTTATAACTAGAAATTTGTACCTTTTGATGCTCTATACACATTTATCTCACCCCCTACCTCTCATATCTGGTAACCACCAATCTTTTCTCTGTATGTATGAGTTTGTTTGTTTTTAGATTCCACACAAAAATGAGATTTTACAGTATTTGTCTTCTCTGACTTCTTTCAATTAATGTTCTCAGAGTCTATTTATTATATCCATGTTGTCGCAAATGACAGTTGTTCTTTCTTTTTTATGGTTGAATAATATTCCATTACATACAGACATACATATACATCTATACCCCACTTTCCTTATTCATTTATCTGTCAGTGGATAGTTAGGTTGTTTCTGTGTCTTGGCTATTGCAAATAAAACCACAGTGAACATTGAGGCACAGATATCTTTTTGAAATAATGTTTTTGTTTCCTTTGAGTCAATATTCAGAAATGGAATTGCTGGATTTATAGTAGTTTTGGTTTTTTTTGGGGGGGGGACCTCCATATAGTTTTCCACCAATTTATGTTTTCATATATGCAGAATTTGATGCTTACTCTTTCTGACTTTCCCTCCCCAGAATTTTTCTCCTCATTTTCTATCTGTGGGCTTACCCTAATTTATGCTCTCTGATAACTCAATGCAGTGTACTTCTATGTAACTGTTGAATGCCATGTGTGACACTGAAGTCTTCCCTCATTTTCAAAATCATAAAAACATGAATCTCATTTAATGCCTATATCTTCCTGTAAGAAAATATTTCTTGGTTTTATTCACTAGACATTTCATGGATGTATAATGTTGTTATTGGTGTTTTTATGTATGTATGTATTTCCTTATTTTTAAAGTTTATTTTGAGAGAGAGAGAGAGCGCATGTGAGCGAGCATGTGGGGGAGCGGCAGAGAGGGAGGGAGACAGAATCCTGAGCAGACTTCACACTGTCAGTGCAAGCCCGGTGATGTGGGTCCTGACTCATAAACTGTGAGATCATGACCTGAACCAAAATCAGGAGTCAGAGGCTTAACCTACTGAGCCACCTAGGAGCCTAGTTTTTATTTTTTATACATAATTTGTTATTTGTGGAGAGGCTGATCTTATTTGAGCCTTGATCCATCAGTGAAAATAGATGCAGTTTCTGTTAAACATGTTTGTAACCTATGACTGAATAAATCTATTCTTGGTTACATAGTCAATTAATGTCTGTGTATATGTACTAAGAAAAAAGTATAGAAATGTTCATAGGATTTTTATCATATAGTTAAAATTTTTAAGTCATTAAAATTCAATCAGTGATATAATAGATGAATACATTTTGTTATATTCAAACATAGAATGCTGTAGAGTAAGAACAATGTAATGATTACAGGTACCTATGACAATATAATTGATTTTTAAAGGACATTTTAATTAAATGATGCAAGAATGTATACAGCATGATTCCAGTTATAAAAATTCAAAAATAGGAAAAATGAAAATACATTTTTTAATGTTTGTTTACTTTTGAGAAAGAGACATAGCGTGAGTGAGGGAGGGACAGAGAGAGAGGGAGACAGAATCCCAAGCAGGCTTTAGGCTCTGAACTGTCAGCACAGGGCCTGATGCGGGGCTTGAACCATAAACAATGAGATCATGAGCTGAGCTGAAGTCAGATGATTAACCTACTGAGCCATCCAAATCCCCTGAAAATACTTTTTTTTTTAGCTAGGATTTAGGGCCCTTTGGATAAGTAGTATGGCCATTGTGATTTTGAGTGAGTACTGATATGATGACTGAGCTCTGAATTGTTATCTCTGTGTACATTTCTTAATGTATGCCACATAAAAGTTAAAAATTAATGAAAAATTTCAGAAATACAAGGAGACTACAATACTATGATTAGAAAATAGAAATAAAAATATTAAATATAATTAAATACAAAGGTCTCCCAAACATATTGTTGGTTTAAATTAAAACAAGCAGAATAATGAGTATGTATTATCTCATTGTTTAAACAACTATGTGATGTGTCTGTAAATGGGTAAGAAAAAACTTAAGTGATAGAGAAATGTAAGATAGATTTTTATTTTTCTCAATTTACCTGCCTCTTAAATACTGTGTAATATTGAAAAAGTAAAGATATTTAATGATTAATGTGTACCAGAGAATGAGGATGGGATGGGGATGTAATTCTATTGGTGGGTGGGGGGGGTAGAATTAGGAAGTTCCTTTGTATTGATGGAATAGTTCTATATGTTGATTATGAAGTCTATGAAGATTACATGAATATGCATGCAAGGCATGAAATTGCATACAACTACATATACACATACAAATGAATGTATGCAAAAATGAGTGAAAACTAAATGAGGTCTGTAGTCTAGTTAAAAATACTGAATCAGTGTTACTTTCATACTTTAGATATTGCACTACAGTCATTTAAGATGTCACCATTTGCAAAAACAGTGAAGGGTTCACAGAACTCTGTGTACTCTTTTGCAACTTCCTTGAGTATAATCATTTCAAAATAAACATTAAGAACAAAAACTTAATGACATATCCGTACTTTTAAGGTGTATATTTCTGCACATGATGTTAGAGAATATGACACCATTAAGTTATATTAAGCCTTGACATAAGTAAATGACAGCATTAAATTGATGGAATAAGGAATAAGTGATGTGAAAATTAAAGTTGATTAACAATCATAGGCCATTTTTATTCAAAGGAAAAAAAATACATTGAAGTAGAAGCCCAACCGAGATACTTACGTTAACAAAACCTTTCCATTCTACCCTACCACATGTACATAGATAGAAATTTTATTTTTATGATTTCAAACCATTTTTATACCTCACAGTTAATGGGACTTGACCACATAGTTGTTTTACTGTTTTATGATCTCCTACGCTTACATTATGAATGCTATTCCCTTTATTTTTGATCATTATAAGGACAATTATTTAAACTTTTAAAACATTGATCTGTTATTTCAGATACATAATGTACAAATCTGTGTATTTATTGAGTTTGTTGTGTGTTTTTCACATTATGGCATTTTCTCTGATACTATGTAACTTTTTTTAGTTGCATTTCCTGGGGATTTACGTTCTCTTCTCTCTTCATTCCCATCTTAGGTTCTTCAGTGTATAAGTTAGCTCCTTTTATATTAATAACTTGGAGCTCCAGGCTCCAGGAATCTAGAAGGCCTTTAGTTTAGATCTGTAGCCCAAAGATTTTGCTCTGGTTTTCCCTTCTATTTCTTGTCCCCAACATTATTATTTCAGTCCTGTTTGTGCATTTTATAATAAGGTGCCATATACATTTTTATAAGTAAAGTTTTGTATTTTTTTCTCTAGTAAAATACAGACCAAATGTTAGTGCTCTGACACCAGAAAGCTACTTTCCGTGCAGAATATGGTGGAGCACATCGAGATTTATTTGAAGTTAATTATGAGACCTTATAAAATGTTAAATAATGTTTTAAAACAAGAATTATACATAAGAATAAATTGATATGAGGTGACAAAAATCTCTAAATATATATAAAATCCTTCATTATTTAATGATAAAATTAAGTCACTGTCATACAGATAATTTAAACCATTATATTGAAGAGAAAGAATCTATTGGCTACAACTTTCTGGATCCTCTACTGGAAAACATTATTTTACATCTTACACTTAAATGTCTGTAAAATGTAATTGCTACTTTACCTTTGTTTTCTAGAGTATATTAATATCCATAGGGTGTTTATGAAAATATTTTGACAATTTTATGCATTGAAAGTGAATGTGATATTTACTATAATTTTAATTATTTTGAATGGAGAGGCCATATTATATTCCTCTGTTAATATAATTACCATAGATAACAGCTTTATTTTCAACTTTTTTCCTAAGTAATATATACATTCTCAGATATCTGTGACATAAATATATTTTTTTAATTTCTTTTTTTTTCAATGTTTTATTTATTTCTGAGAGAGAGAGAGAGAGAGCGCAGGGGAGGGTCAGAGAGAGAGGGAGACACAGAATCTGAAGCAGGCTTCAGGCTCTGAGCTAGCTGTCAGCACAGAGCCCGACGCGGGACTCAAACACAGGAACCATGAGATCATGACCTGAGCTGAAGTCGAACACTTAACTGACTGAGCCACCCAGGCGCCCCAATATAATATTTACTAATTCAAACATGTGCGCTTCGAATATATAAAACAGTGTATTTTCACAATTATACGTAAATGTAATAGGTTTTATGGTAGGCTAAATGTAACCTTTTTTTTTTTTTTTACAAAGTTCATATGAAGTTTAATATGTAGAATGAAATTTGATATGCTTAGTATAGTTTCAAAAAAAGAGGTTTTATTAGTACTTAGTCCATTTTTTCTGTAACTCATATTCATTGCCATAAAACCCAACTACTACAATTATGTACAAGGATTTGTAATTAATATTTTAGTTTAATACTTTTAGTATAATTTCTTCCCCCAACAAATGTCTTTAGGAAACCATCTACTAAATCTGATGAGAAAATGAGGTTGCTTGCTTTAAATCATTCTCATTGCCTGATGTTTCCATATATGGTAGACACAAGAATCTGTAGTCTTTTTGGTAAAACTGGTATTTTCAGCTTTATGAGTCTTATTTTATTGTCCTTTGAGATTTCCTGGTAGCAGAATTCTGTTTTAATTGCGAAGAATTAAAGTTGATTTCTCACCTCTCCAACTCCCCAGAGATGTAGTAGATGAACTTTTTTCCCCTGTTCTTTCTGTTAAGTATATCTAAACATCTTGAATATTATATACAAAACAAACAATACTATGAAATGTGGAGAAAAGACTGACTGGTATAGAGTTCATGAGGACTTGATAAAAGAGATGAGGCTGGAAGCATTAAGAAGACAAGTTATCGAAGACCTGTTTAATGTTCTAAGGGCCATGGCAAAAGGGAGGTATTAAAATATTTTGGGATGCCTGGTTGGCTCAGTTGGTTAATTGTCTGACTTCGGCTCAGGTCATGATCTTGCAGTTCCTGGGTTTGAGCCCCTTGTCGGGTTCTGTGCTGACAGCTCAGAGCCTGGAGCCTGCTTCATATTCTATGTCTCCCTCTCTCTCTGCTCCTCCCCCACTCATGCTCTGTCTCTGTCTCTGTCTCTCTCTCAGAAATATATAAAAATTATTAAAAAATATTTTAAGCTGGAGAGTAATATAATCAGTATACAAGAAACTATTGTGGGCTTCCTATTTGTTTCTTAAAAATCAATTACACCATATATTTGTATGAGCCCCCACATTTTCTCTTTCAATTTTTATAAATGGATTTCCTTAGCCCTTTACTTTCTGATTCACTTTATACACATGGAATTCTGCCCACAGTCATGAAAATAAAGGCCTTACAAATTACAGATAAGGGAAGAAACGGCTATTGATTCAGGTGCAAAAGAACAAGGAATTCTAAAATTATACCCATTTAAAGAATATTTTACATAAAATCAGAATCTAAACATTTACAAAATTGAAACCCTAGAACTAGAAACAATGAAACCATTCTTGTAAAATTACTGCATGGTTCCATTACTGTGTATGGATTAAAGTATCTCTTTTGTAATTTTGCTTTTTTACTTGCCTCGTATATTAATGGATCTTATTGAATATAACTAATCAAATCAATGCACATAACTTTAGAAAGTTTATTTTGGTGACTATTTTTACCCTCACTGTGTAAATGAAGTTACATCTACTTATTAGTGTTAGATAACTTACTATAATAATGCTCACCAAGGAGTTTATACTTAAATAAATTTCAATAAAATATTCAACTTGTATAATTTAATGTATATGCTTTGGCTATGTGAGTCATGGAAACAGGTAAATGTAATAGGGATACCAATCATGGCCAAAACTCATTTAACAAAACCTACATCAACACATGTAAAAGTTAAGAAATTACAAAAATATCATGCTATACCTTAGACCTGAGTAAAATTAAAAGATTCTTGGAAAACGTCCATAATTAACAGGAGAGAAATTAGCATACAGTAATAGTATGGTAGATATGTGAATAACTACACAGCACATGATAATTACTCTAAGGATGATGTTTTGGTGTAGTCAGCTGTAAAACATTGATTAATTTCTTGTAGTATTGGGTAAAATTCATGCTAGACAACATGACTAAAATATTTAGCATTTGGTAGCTATTGAATAAGTCTTAACTTTGATTAGAGTGAATTTCTTATACCTAGGTTTTTGATTTCCATTCTCATGTATATTTTTAACTTTATTATTAGCTTTTTTCTTTTAGATTTTAGACCTGCTCAAGGGCAGCAACTTTAAATGTTGATTCTACATTTGCCTCATTTTAGGTGCTTGATCTTTCCTCTGTTTTGATTCATCATCACTGGATTTTGTCAACACATAGCTACACTTTAGCTACTCCGGTAGCTGGTCCTCCATGTTTTCTACTGGATCATCTTCCCCTATGTACCCTTTTAATCTTGGTACCTTTCACATTTGTATTCTTGATCAGTTTTTTTTTTTTTCTCATTTGCACTCTCATTCTCTATTGGCAATTTCATCCATTTTCATTGTATTAACTATCATAAATAGTCTGTTGGTTATATTCCAGACTGAGCTTCAAGGTCATGTATGTAACTGTTCATGAACAAATAAAAGATATAATCTAAAACAATACTATTGACAGCTTAAATAGAATTTTTCATTCACTAGTTGCTGCAGTTATTTTATGAGTAAAATGGGTAATAACAATTTCACAAGAATCAATTTCTTCACACAAGGACTTTAAACTTAACAGTATTCTCATGATCTCCTTCTGTGCCCCCAAATGAGTTAAGCTATGTTATGTAATTGTTTAACCAAGGGAAGATTGAGAGGCAGGCATGATGGTGGTAGCAGTTAAGAAACCCTCCAACAGCCGGTTTCAACTTCATGAAATTATTATACAGACTGTCATTTTTAAAAATTCTGGTATATTTAAATGTTTATTATTATTTTCAGGTGTACAATACAGAGCTTCAACAGTTCTATGCATTACTCAGTTCTTATCACTTCTTAATCCCCTTCACCTATTACACCCATCTCTCAACCTATTTCCACTCTGTAAACCAGCAGTGTTTTCTCTACAGTTGAGTCTATTTTTTGGTTTATCTCTTTTTTTCCTTTGTTCTTTTGTTTCTTAAATTCTGCATGAGTGAACTCATGTGGTGTTTGTCTTTCTCTTTTTTTCCCTTAGCATTATTGTCTCTAGATCCATCCACATTGTTTCAAAAGGCTAGATTTCACTCATTTTTTATGGCTGAATAATATTCCAATGTGTATATATACCACTTCTTCTTTATCCATTCATCTATTGAGGGACACTTAGGTTACTTCCACATCTTGGCTATTCTAAACAGTGCTGCAAAAAATAGGGATGCATATATCTTTTCAAATTACTGTTTTCATTTTCTGTGGATAAATACCCAATAGTGGGATTTCTGGATCATATGGTAATTCTATTTTTAATTTTTTGACTTACCTCCATACTGTTTTATACAGTTGCTGTACCAATTTACTTTCCTATCAGTAGTGCATGAGGGTTCCTTTTTCTCCACATCCTCTGCAACACTTGTTCTGCATGGTTTATTTCTGTGATTTGACTTATATTTCCCTGAGGATAAGTGGTGTTGAGAATCTTTTCATGTATTTTAGACATCTACATGTCTTCTCTGGAGAATTGTTTCTTTATGTCTTCTGCCAATTTTTTAAATTAGATTGTTTTGTGCATGTGTGTGTGTATGTATTGAGTTGTGTAAGTTCTTTATATATTTTGAATACTAATGCTTTACCAGATGGGTCATTTGCAAATATCTTCTCCCATTCTGTACATTGTCTTTTAGGTTTTTGATAGTTTACTTTGCTATGCAGAAGCTCTTGATTTTGTTGTAATTTCAATAGTTTATTTTTTCTTTTAATTCCCTTGCCTCAGGAGACGTATCTAGAAAAGTGTTTCTATGGCCAAAGTCAGAGAAATCACACTTGTGCTTTCTTCTAGGATATTTCTTCTAGGTCTCACATTTAAGTGTTTAATCGATTTTGAGTTTACTTTTGTGTAATAGTGTAAGAAAGTGGTCCAGTTTCCTTTGTTTGCTTGTAGCTCTGCAGTTTTCCCAACACCATTGAAGAAGAGATGGTTTTTCCCATTGTATTCTTGGTGCCTTTGTTGAAGATTAATTGGCCATACAATTGTGCTTTCTCACCCCTGGCTCTCTATCCTATTCTTTTGACCTATGCATCTATTTTTGTGTCAGTAGCATACTACTTTGATTACTACAGTTTTGTAATGTATCTTGAAATTTTGGGTTTATTATACCTCCAGCTTTGTACTACTTTTCCAAGATTGTTTTGGGCATTTTTGGTTATTTGTGGTTTCATACAAATTTTAGGATTATTTGTTCTAGTTCCATGAAAGAAGCTGATAGGTATTGCATTATATCTGTAGAATGCTTTGGGTGGTATGGATGTTTTAACAATATTTATTCTTCTAATTCATGAGCATGAAATATCTTTCTGTTTATGTCATCTTCTATGTATTTCATTCATCAGTGTTTATAATTTTCATAGTACAGGTATTTTACCTCCTTAGTTAAATTTATTAATAGGTATTTTATTATTTTTAGTGCATTTGTAAATGGGATTGTGTTCTAAATTTCTCTTTCTGCTACTTCATTATCAGTATATAGAAATACAGTGGATTTCTGTATATGATTTTGTATCCTGTGACCTTAGTGAATTCATTGCTAGGTTCTAGTAGTATTTTGGTAGAATCTTTGGGTTTTTCTATATATAGCATCATGTCATCTGCCAAAAAAAAAAAAAAAAAGAAAGTTTTACTTCTTTCTTATCAATTGGGATGCCTTCTATTTCTTTTTGTTGTCTGAATGGTGTGACTGAAACTTCTAGTACTCTGTTGGGTGTAAAGTAATTAGAATGGACATTTTTGCCTTGTTTCTGATTTTAGGGGAAAAGCTCTCAGTTTTTTCCGCATTGAGTATGATACTAGCTATGTGTTTTTCCTAATTGGGCTTAGTCATGTTGATGCATGTTCCCTCTAAACCCTTAGTTGATGGTTTTTTCATGATTGGATCTTGTACTTTGTCAAATGCCTTTTCTTCATCTGTCGAAATGAATATATGGTTTTTATCCTTTTTCTTGTTGATATGAGATACCAAGTTGATTGATTTGCAAATATTGAACCACTCTTGCATCCTAAAAATACATCTCACTTGATTGTGGTGAATGCTTTTTTTTAAAAAAAAAAAACAACTGAATTCTGTTGGATTCAGTTTCCTAGTATTTATTTAGGATTTTTGCATCTGTATACATCAGAGATATTGGCCTATAGTTCTTTCTTTTTTTTTTTTTTAAATAGTATCTTTATCTTGTTTTATGCTGTTCTTGTAGAATGAGTTTGGAAATTTGGAATAGACTAAGAAAAATAGGTTTAAGTCTTCTTTAAATATTTGGTAGAAATCAATCTTTATCTGGTTTTTGTTAGGACTTTTTGGATTACTGATCCAGTTTCATTGCTAGTAATTAGTTCAAATTTTCTGTTTCTTTCTGATTCAGTCTTGGGAGATTTATGTTTCTAAGAATTTACCCATTTCTTCTAGATTATCCAATCTGTTGACATATACTTTTTTTCTTAATATTTTCTTATAATCCTTTGTATTTGTGTGGTATCAGTTGTCATTTCTCCTCTTTAATTTCTGATTTTGTTTGCTTGAATCTTTTTTATTGATTTATTTTTGTTGAGTCTGGCTAAATGTTTATCAATTTTGTTGATCTTTTCAAAGAATCAGAATCAGTTCCTGGTTTGTTTTGTTGTTGTTGTTATTGTTTTCTTTTTTTACTTTCCATTTCATTTGTTTCTGCTCTAATCTTTATTATTTTCTTCCTCCTGCTGGTTTTGAGGGATTTTTTTCCCTAGCTTCTTTAGGTGTAAGGTTAGGTTGTATATTTGAGATTTTTCTTGCTTCTTGAGGTAGCCCTGTATTGCTATAATCTTTCCTCCTAGAATAGCTTCTGCTGGGGTGCCTGGGTGACTCAATAAGTTGGACGTCCGACTTCGGCTCAGGTCATGATCTCATGGTTTGTAGGTTTCAGCCCTGCATTGGGCTCTGTGCAGTCAGCTTCAAGCCTGGGGTCTGCTTTGGATTCTGTGTTTCCCTCTCTCTGCTCCTCCCTGACTCATGCTCTGTCTTTCTCTGTCTCTCAAAAATAAATAAACATAAAATAATAATGAAAAACGAACAGCTTCTGCTGTATCCCAAAGATTTTGTACTATTGTGTTTTCATTTTCATTAATCTCCATGTAATTTTTGATTCCCTCCTTTATTTTCTGGTTGACCCATTCATTGTTTACTAGAATCTTATTTTGTCTCCATGTATTTATGGTTTTTTTCCAGATTTTTTTCTTGTGATTGATTTCTGGTTTTATAGTGTTATGGTTGGAAAATATGCACGATATGAGTTCGCTATTTTTTTAATTTATTAAGATTTGTTTTGCAGCCTAATATGTGATCTAATCTGGACAGTGCTCTATGGGCACCTGTAAAGAATGTGAATTCTGCTTTCTTATGGTGAAATGCTCTGAATATATCTGTTAAATTCATCTGGTTTAACGTACTTTTCAAAGCCTCAGTTTCCTTGTTGATTTTCTATTTGGATGGCCTATCCAATTGAAATAAGTAGGAGGTATTAAAGTCTCCTGCTATTATCATGTTAATAAGTGCTTTATTATGTATTTGGGTTCTCCCATGTTGGGTGCGTAAATATTTATAATTGTATTTTCTGTTGGATTGTTTCCTTTATGTAGCATCTGTCTTTGTTTCTTGTTACAGACTAATTTTAAAGTGTATTTTGTCTGTTATAAGTATTGCTACCCTGACTTTTTTGCTTCCATTTGCCTGATAAATACCCTTCCATTTCTTCACTTTAAATGTGCGTATATCTTTATATCTGAAAAATATCTCTTGTAGCAGCAGATAGATGGGTCTTGTTTTGTTGCTTGTTTGTTTGTTTTTTAAACTGTCACTCTATGTCTTTTGACTGGAGCATTTATTCCATTTATATGTCAACTAATTACTAAGTAGGTATGCACTTATTGCCATCTTATTAGTTATTTTATGGTTGTTTCTGTAGTTCTCTGTTCCTTTCTTTTCTTGCTTTTTTTCTCTCATAGTTCCTGGCTTCCTTTGTAATAAACTTGGGTTTTTTTCTCTGTAGTTTTTGCATATCTCTTACTGGATTTTGATTTGTAGTTACCATTAGGTCTGTATATAACATCTTCTGCATACAGTAGTTTATATTAAGTTGATGGTTGCTTCAGTTTGAACCTGCTTTTTCCTCTTTTTCTCCATGTTTCAAGTATATGGTATCATACTTCTATCCTTTTATTCGGTGAATTCTTTGAGTGACTTTTATAGATATACTTAATTTTATTGCTTTTGTGCTTCCTGCTTTTCTTACGCAGGGGGCAAGCATGCTGTTAGCAAATTAGGTATCTAGTATTGGTGCTGCATGGTTCCTGCAGGTGCCCTTGTCTTGAGGCTGGGGTGCATAGGAGGAAAATGTTGCCCATCAGCTTCTCTTTCCCCAGAGACGTCTCGCCATGATTCCTGTTCCTCCAGCACAGACTCTGAGGTTAGCGAATAGATCTTTTGTATCCAGGCATTTTTTAAACTGCTTCTTCTTTTAAACTGCTTCTTCTATGCTGTATCTCAGTGGGGCTGTTTGTTCTACTCTTTCTTTAAGTGTGTGAACTCAGTTTCTTATCAACCTCCTGGCTTTTCTTGAGCCAAGCCTGAGTTTTAAGGTACCAGGTGTTAAGCCTTGCTGATTGTAAGAACTCATGAAATTATGCCTTTCTGGTTTTCAAAGCCAAATATTATAGGGATTTGTCTTCCCTGTGCAGTTTATTCATGCCTGAGGTGCCTAGCGTGTGGGTATTTTCTCCTCTGCAGCTTGGCATCCCTTCCTTCTGTAGCTAGTTCCTTTGGTCTGTTTAGCTTCGTCTCTAGTCTCTGATTTGATACTCTCTTTGATATGGTTTCGTCTCTATATTTAGCTGTGGAGAGTCTGTTCTGTCAGTCTTTGGGTCAATTTCTGGGTTGTTTACACTGACGTGAGTGGTATCTGGTTGTATCCATGGAACAAGGTAAATTTATAATCCTCCTAGATTTCCATCTTCCAAGATGGTCATTTAAAAAACAACTTTTTTTTCAGTGATAGCATATATACATATATATATATGTACGTACATATATATATGTATGTACATATATGTACATGTNAGCTCCTAAGAGAACACATGGACATCTATGTGTAGTCTTTTCTCAGATAAAGACAATATTATCAGTATCCTACAAGCTTCCCTTTTGCATCCTTACAATTATTACCCTTTTCTTCCTGTTACTGTGTGTTTTGTTTTTAAACTGAAAAGAAATACGTAGACTTGTGGCAGCAGTTAGAAAATCCTCGGGCAGTTGGTTTCAACTTTTTGTACCCTGAACATAGGCCATCATTAGTTTTGATGTAGGTTCATGTTCAGTGGAGACAAAAGTAACTTGGGAAACGGAGTTACAATTTGCCCTCATCAAAATATATGGACCTTTTTCTTGAGAAGATATATGTAGCTGCAAGGAAATCTAAAATATATTACTAGGTCTCCAATAGATTTCTCTGTCAGCTAAGGAGCCTGAAGGGAGAGTCATGATTTTGGACATGCTGTTTTTAATGAAAATGCTGAAGTTGTCTAATGAATCCTTATGCTATAAGTACACAGTGTCATCTGCAAAGTGCTCAAATAGGTAACTGACTAGAAAACTTAAGTTAAAATTTGTTTCTGGGGAATGATGTATATTAAAACCAAAGGTTGTAAGTTATAATTGATTTTGAAATGGTTCTCTTGCTGAAAGTATATGTTCAAAAGAAAAGGACAGTAAGGTGGTCTAGTTACCTGATTGTTCCATGTTGTATTTGTTTCATCAAGATGAAAAAATCTATTTTTATATTTTCTAATGGGAAAAAAGTAAACATTATACTAAGCCATATGACACATTCCTTCCTACTATATACTTGATAACACCTCACGTTTGACATTCAAGCACAAGACAAAATCTGACTATGAATCTCTGAAGGTGGCAAATCTAACATTGTATCTCAGGTGGTACTTGAATATCTAGAGATCTGAGAGATAGTACATGTTCCCAAGTGTAGTCAGGAAAGTCTGGCATGAAGATGTCTACATAGAAAACTGTAGGTGACAATACCATATGTAAGAGAAAGGTATACAAATGCAGTGCAAATTTTAGTTTTATAGCAGTTAAGACTCCACCGTGTCTGAACAACACAAATCATGGTAACAAAAGAGACTTTTCTGATTTTGAATGAAAACTTCCTCCTGTTGCAACTGACATTGCATCCCTATGTCCAGGTAACACACTAACCTGGAAGTACTAAGCTATACTTCCTGTAATCTGCACATTATGAATACCAAAGTATTCCTCGGATGATTCTGAATAGATAGCTATAGTGGTTAAACTTTATTCTATATGCATTAGAAAGTACTAACAAATTCATATTTCTGAAGTTGTGCAATTACTTGTGTGTTTACACTTGAAACTATTAAAAATTAACCATGTATTATTATCTATTTGACCTACTTTAATCAGAAAAAATTTTAATGATAAAATTGAGAGATGTATAGTACGTGCTTTGTTATACATTTATTTTATTTTTAAAAAAAAATTTTTTTTAATGTTTTTATTTATTTCTAGGAGAGACAGAGACAGCGTGAGCAGGGGAGGGTCAGAGAGAGAGGGAGTCACAGACTGAAACAGGCTCCAGGCTCTGAGCTGGCAGTCAGCACAGAGCCCGACGCGGGGCTCGAACCCACGAATCGCGAGATCATGACCTAAGCGAAAGTCAGACGCTTAACCGACTAAGCCACCCAGGCGCCCCAACTTTGTTATACATTTATAATTTCTACAAGAGAAACACATAATTTGTGAACCCAATAAAATAAAATTTCTGGCCCTTATAATTCATAAGTATGTATGTACTATACATATATATCCGTATACATAATACATAGGTATAATACTTAAGCATAGAAGTACTATAAATGCTAGTGTTTCTGTGAGTACTATGTTTCTGAAAATATAATTCTGGCTTGGAGGAGGCCAGAATAAAGCTTTTATCACATGTCACAGTCAAACTATGCAGCATATCTACCACAGTCTGTGTGTTCCTTCCAGACTTGCACAACACATTTTCCAAAATACAGATTTCATAAGACACAGCAATGGATGGAGCCTTAAAACATTTTTAAAAGCTTTGTTTTGGGGAATAGTTATATACAATTCCAAAATCATTTAGCTCATTCATTAAAATACCAAGGTATTGGGATTTAATATCACACATTTTACTTGCACAGTTTTCCTACATGTTTGTCACAGATGAGAAGGTGATAGTGACATGAACTATATGAAAATATGCAGTCAGCTCTTTTATCTTGATGTAAATAGTTTGGAAAAGACTAATTTGATAACTAAGAATGGAAAAAGATTAGGAGAGGTAAAGTATGTAAACTTTCTTTATTAAAATGAACACTTTGCAAATATTCCATTTGTCTTTTGTTTTAGCTGAATTATCCAGTGATTGCTTTCTTTTCCAATATCTTAATGAACAATATATCTTTTCATTATAATTCTCCATAGTTCTCAGTATTTAATGAAGAATTACCATTTTTCAAAATCACATTATAGGGGCACCTGGGTGGCTGAGTTGGTTGAGTGTCCGACTTCATTTCACAGTCCATGGGTTCAAGCCCTGCGTCGGGCTCTGTGCTGACAGCTGAGAGCCTGGAGCCTGCTTCAGATTCTGTGTGTGTCTCTCTCTCTGCCCCTCCCCTGCTCGCTATCTTCCCTGTCTCTAAATAAAGACATTAAAAAAAAAAAAAAAGACAGACTGGGAAACACAAAAAAAGATGGTTATGCTTAAAAAAAAACAAAATTACATTAAAGAGACATAAACTGCAGCTCTATCATAAACTGATAAGAGAGAATCATTTATAGAAAAAATTATGTATTTAATCATTATTTTTTATATTCACTTTCTCATCTTTTATGTCTCACAAAGCAGTTGTCTTGTAAATGACTTTAGGTCATCTATTCAGTCAATCAGTTATTATTAAACATTAACTATTCAGTTATCTTTGGCATACTTCACACTATGGTCAGCATTAAGTCTATGGCATTTTTTTTGAAATAATCCTTTGGCATCACCTCACCTGTGATTGACACCTGCGTTGATTTTCTAAGAGCTGCTTTTCTTTCATTGCATCCTGAAGCTACAAGTGGCATGCTTTGAGGACACCAGGCCCTCCTCTTTGCTATCTGGCCAAACAGCGCATAGTCAGTTGAAGCTCTTCCCACATTTTCTAGATTTAGGTGAAATAGCGCACCACAGAATATGAGATCTGACATTCTGAGGGCCTCCAAATGGGCCAAAAGATGGAATTCAGAATAGAAAGGGATGCATCACCCTGTGGATTGAATTTTGACCAGTAGGAATGAAAAGATAAATTTCTCCTCTCTTCACTCTCTCATAGACTACACCAAAGAATAGCCTACCCTCCTATTCTAAACAGACGAATCCTGTGTTTAAAGTGTGTAAGTATTCTGAGCAACCATATCTCTCATTGCTTGTAGTCATTAAGTGGTAGCAAGACTGATAGTGTATCAGTTTGTAATGCTTCCTATTTTTCTTTCCTTACATCCTATGCTTGTCTTTTTACTACTGTATTTTGAGTACTTAAAACATTGCCTCCCACGCACTAATTACTTATCACTGACAATTTTCTCGTTACTGCCATATTATTTTGTATTTATATAAGGTCTTTCTTGGTATTAAAATTCTATTGTTGCTATGCATATAGAGATAAGTGTTGCTGGAAAAAAATAAAAATAAAAACAACTCACACTGAGTCCTAATGAAAATCTCTTGCTGTAAAACAGTTATGGCCAAAAAAACAACCCACGACTTGAAACTATTGGGGGACATTTATTGATTTGATTTACAAAGGATGTACTAAACCAAAGCTAGAGGCTTAAAAGAAAGGTTCTTTTTTGTTTGTTTGTTTTGTTTTTTTAACTTTCCCACCTCACACTGCCCCATTCCACAGGGCAAAACTCACAGTAGTGGCTGACCCATAAAGATGAATTTCATCTTCTGAATGATCAGCATCCCTCATTCTTTTAATGAACTGTAACAACTGTGCAATGAATCAATTGGCTATGGGTAGAGGATGCCCTGGGGGTGAGCAGCAGAGCCTGTGAGAGTGAAATTTCTTAAATGAAATGAAATCTGTCTTCAAAGCCTATTAATAATTTGAAGAAATACGATGCAAAAAAATCAGAAAATACCTTCATGACTGAGGAAAGCTTTTTACAAGTAGTTCACAAGCTGTATTTGAGATTTAAGTGAAGGGTAGGTTTTGAAAATTTGTATGTTTGTATATATTTGTCAGTGCAATATTTAGAAAGTATGACTTGGAAAAATAAGTTCTTTATGAAATATTACGAAAAGAAAAGTAACATGTTTTGAGTACTATGCAAGGTACTTTGCCTGGATCACTCTGCAAAAATCTGCAAAAAAAAAAATTACGTGAGGTTGATATGTTTTGTCATTTAGGAGAATTTCTAGGTTCCAAACTAAAAGTGCTGAAGCCTAGATTCAATAGATTCTATACCTATATTTGTGTGAATCCAGTATTTTATTTTTCCCCATTTTATTCCATAGTTTTAACTTCCAGTTTTCTCCTTCCTTATCATTCTGTACATATTTGCTATTAGAGGGAATTTTAAGTGAGATTTAATATTTTCAAAATACACTTAATGATATTTTTGGTTATTGCTAAATAGTTCTATTTCCATTGAAATAGTTATTTCTTCTAAATAGAAGTTTAAAAACATTTAAAGAAAAATACTACAGATCTGGACATTTGCTGCATAGCTGATATTTCTGGAATTAGAAAATATAGCCCTAAATGACATCATTTTTTACTATTTTATGCTTTACTGAGATAACACAAATGGCTCTTCAGAACCACAGAGGTAAGAACAGCATGCATTTACCTCTGAGTCTCAGCCCCTATGAGTTAAACTCATTTATTTTTATGCCTTTAAATGCCAAATATATCTTTTGACTTCCAGTTTGTATCTCACTTCACACTTTGCTTTCAAATGCGTGCAAGTTTGTGAGGCCACACCCTAGTCATTCATGGGTACCAGAAAGTTGTATGATTATTATAAATTGCCAACATGACCTCAGTTTAGTAATAAACATGTTTTACTTCTACAATAAAAGCTCTGAAATTCTTCTTAGGAAAGTGCTGCTGCAGACTAGATCCTAATTGACAGTATGTACTGTCAATGAGTAAGGGTATAACTTGTACCTATACTAGTTAAGTATATAGTTACACATTAGTAAGTGTATAATAGAATTCTCTCCTTCCTTATTGTTTATGGGAAAAGAAAGGAGCCAAGTAGAGGTTAGGAAGGCAGGTGGTTTCCTTATCAGTATTGTCAAACAATGCCATTACCATTTCTGGGTTTCTGGGTTTAAATCTCACTTTTTCCTAAATAGAGAATTTTGTTGGCAAATTTGAGAATCTCTGCCCTCTTGTACACACACGCACACACGCACACACACACACACACACACACACACACACAGTGTCTTNGCCAGAATAAAGCTTTTATCACATGTCACAGTCAAACTATGCAGCATATCTACCACAGTCTGTGTGTTCCTTCCAGACTTGCACAACACATTTTCCAAAATACAGATTTCATAAGACACAGCAATGGATGGAGCCTTAAAACATTTTTAAAAGCTTTGTTTTGGGGAATAGTTATATACAATTCCAAAATCATTTAGCTCATTCATTAAAATACCAAGGTATTGGGATTTAATATCACACATTTTACTTGCACAGTTTTCCTACATGTTTGTCACAGATGAGAAGGTGATAGTGACATGAACTATATGAAAATATGCAGTCAGCTCTTTTATCTTGATGTAAATAGTTTGGAAAAGACTAATTTGATAACTAAGAATGGAAAAAGATTAGGAGAGGTAAAGTATGTAAACTTTCTTTATTAAAATGAACACTTTGCAAATATTCCATTTGTCTTTTGTTTTAGCTGAATTATCCAGTGATTGCTTTCTTTTCCAATATCTTAATGAACAATATATCTTTTCATTATAATTCTCCATAGTTCTCAGTATTTAATGAAGAATTACCATTTTTCAAAATCACATTATAGGGGCACCTGGGTGGCTGAGTTGGTTGAGTGTCCGACTTCATTTCACAGTCCATGGGTTCAAGCCCTGCGTCGGGCTCTGTGCTGACAGCTGAGAGCCTGGAGCCTGCTTCAGATTCTGTGTGTGTCTCTCTCTCTGCCCCTCCCCTGCTCGCTATCTTCCCTGTCTCTAAATAAAGACATTAAAAAAAAAAAAAAAGACAGACTGGGAAACACAAAAAAAGATGGTTATGCTTAAAAAAAAACAAAATTACATTAAAGAGACATAAACTGCAGCTCTATCATAAACTGATAAGAGAGAATCATTTATAGAAAAAATTATGTATTTAATCATTATTTTTTATATTCACTTTCTCATCTTTTATGTCTCACAAAGCAGTTGTCTTGTAAATGACTTTAGGTCATCTATTCAGTCAATCAGTTATTATTAAACATTAACTATTCAGTTATCTTTGGCATACTTCACACTATGGTCAGCATTAAGTCTATGGCATTTTTTTTGAAATAATCCTTTGGCATCACCTCACCTGTGATTGACACCTGCGTTGATTTTCTAAGAGCTGCTTTTCTTTCATTGCATCCTGAAGCTACAAGTGGCATGCTTTGAGGACACCAGGCCCTCCTCTTTGCTATCTGGCCAAACAGCGCATAGTCAGTTGAAGCTCTTCCCACATTTTCTAGATTTAGGTGAAATAGCGCACCACAGAATATGAGATCTGACATTCTGAGGGCCTCCAAATGGGCCAAAAGATGGAATTCAGAATAGAAAGGGATGCATCACCCTGTGGATTGAATTTTGACCAGTAGGAATGAAAAGATAAATTTCTCCTCTCTTCACTCTCTCATAGACTACACCAAAGAATAGCCTACCCTCCTATTCTAAACAGACGAATCCTGTGTTTAAAGTGTGTAAGTATTCTGAGCAACCATATCTCTCATTGCTTGTAGTCATTAAGTGGTAGCAAGACTGATAGTGTATCAGTTTGTAATGCTTCCTATTTTTCTTTCCTTACATCCTATGCTTGTCTTTTTACTACTGTATTTTGAGTACTTAAAACATTGCCTCCCACGCACTAATTACTTATCACTGACAATTTTCTCGTTACTGCCATATTATTTTGTATTTATATAAGGTCTTTCTTGGTATTAAAATTCTATTGTTGCTATGCATATAGAGATAAGTGTTGCTGGAAAAAAATAAAAATAAAAACAACTCACACTGAGTCCTAATGAAAATCTCTTGCTGTAAAACAGTTATGGCCAAAAAAACAACCCACGACTTGAAACTATTGGGGGACATTTATTGATTTGATTTACAAAGGATGTACTAAACCAAAGCTAGAGGCTTAAAAGAAAGGTTCTTTTTTGTTTGTTTGTTTTGTTTTTTTAACTTTCCCACCTCACACTGCCCCATTCCACAGGGCAAAACTCACAGTAGTGGCTGACCCATAAAGATGAATTTCATCTTCTGAATGATCAGCATCCCTCATTCTTTTAATGAACTGTAACAACTGTGCAATGAATCAATTGGCTATGGGTAGAGGATGCCCTGGGGGTGAGCAGCAGAGCCTGTGAGAGTGAAATTTCTTAAATGAAATGAAATCTGTCTTCAAAGCCTATTAATAATTTGAAGAAATACGATGCAAAAAAATCAGAAAATACCTTCATGACTGAGGAAAGCTTTTTACAAGTAGTTCACAAGCTGTATTTGAGATTTAAGTGAAGGGTAGGTTTTGAAAATTTGTATGTTTGTATATATTTGTCAGTGCAATATTTAGAAAGTATGACTTGGAAAAATAAGTTCTTTATGAAATATTACGAAAAGAAAAGTAACATGTTTTGAGTACTATGCAAGGTACTTTGCCTGGATCACTCTGCAAAAATCTGCAAAAAAAAAAATTACGTGAGGTTGATATGTTTTGTCATTTAGGAGAATTTCTAGGTTCCAAACTAAAAGTGCTGAAGCCTAGATTCAATAGATTCTATACCTATATTTGTGTGAATCCAGTATTTTATTTTTCCCCATTTTATTCCATAGTTTTAACTTCCAGTTTTCTCCTTCCTTATCATTCTGTACATATTTGCTATTAGAGGGAATTTTAAGTGAGATTTAATATTTTCAAAATACACTTAATGATATTTTTGGTTATTGCTAAATAGTTCTATTTCCATTGAAATAGTTATTTCTTCTAAATAGAAGTTTAAAAACATTTAAAGAAAAATACTACAGATCTGGACATTTGCTGCATAGCTGATATTTCTGGAATTAGAAAATATAGCCCTAAATGACATCATTTTTTACTATTTTATGCTTTACTGAGATAACACAAATGGCTCTTCAGAACCACAGAGGTAAGAACAGCATGCATTTACCTCTGAGTCTCAGCCCCTATGAGTTAAACTCATTTATTTTTATGCCTTTAAATGCCAAATATATCTTTTGACTTCCAGTTTGTATCTCACTTCACACTTTGCTTTCAAATGCGTGCAAGTTTGTGAGGCCACACCCTAGTCATTCATGGGTACCAGAAAGTTGTATGATTATTATAAATTGCCAACATGACCTCAGTTTAGTAATAAACATGTTTTACTTCTACAATAAAAGCTCTGAAATTCTTCTTAGGAAAGTGCTGCTGCAGACTAGATCCTAATTGACAGTATGTACTGTCAATGAGTAAGGGTATAACTTGTACCTATACTAGTTAAGTATATAGTTACACATTAGTAAGTGTATAATAGAATTCTCTCCTTCCTTATTGTTTATGGGAAAAGAAAGGAGCCAAGTAGAGGTTAGGAAGGCAGGTGGTTTCCTTATCAGTATTGTCAAACAATGCCATTACCATTTCTGGGTTTCTGGGTTTAAATCTCACTTTTTCCTAAATAGAGAATTTTGTTGGCAAATTTGAGAATCTCTGCCCTCTTGTACACACACGCACACACGCACACACACACACACACACACACACACACACACACACAGTGTCTTGTTGTTGGCAAATCCTGTCCAGTCCTGCAGTTGCTTAATGCTTTCTCATAGTCATAAACACAGTAGACATCTTTTCTTTCTAATTTCCACATCAGCCATTAGGTAACTTGCATGGTGTGAGTAGGTAGCTCTCTGTCCTACATGCCCCATAGATGTTCCACAAGAGCCACTCAAGTATTCTCCTGAACCATTGGTGGGAGTGGAGATGGATCCCAAGGCAGTATCCACTCCCTTTTGTTTTGCCACCAATGCAGGGAGCCCATCCCTCATTCTGTTGATTTCCCAAGAAGACTTAAAATACCTGTTTGGTGTGTATTTCCTAACTGCCAGGCAATTTGTGGAGCTCTCCAAATATTAAATCTCCTTTGAGGAAGGGTGGGACTTACTGTACAATGGCATTTTTTCCCCAAATAGATTTCCAATTTTCTTATTTTCTAGCCATACAACAGTGTAAATGCTCATGAAAGTAAATAATCTAAATAAATCCTCCAATAATTTTTCTGTAGCTCCCAGAAAGATCTGCCTCAGTAATTGCTTGGAATTTGATTTCTACTGGATATTTGTATCTTTTTTAAAGTTTCAAATTTTAACATTCTATTGTGATACCATAGATCTACCTAATGTCTGCATTTGGGTGATGTGAGGTATATCCAAGTTAATATCAAAACAGGTAATTTGCATTTCTTATTTTTCCCTGTATCAATAAACGTTTACATGTCCATTTATATAATTGTGAGACAAATGACTTTAGATACAGTCTATGTTCTCCCTTCCTATAACCTGCACTCCATGTAATCTCTCAGCAGTTCTTAATCAGACTATTTGAAAAAGACGTAATGAAATCTCTCCATTTCTCCATCTCTAGTGCCTTTACACTACCCCTCTTCTATTGCTTCACTAGACAACAATAGCCTTTTTATTGGTCTCCCTGCCTCCACTCTTGACACAATCCACTTACATTATCCAGAATGGCTTTTAAAAGTTTCTCTGTTTAAAAACTTTTGAGGTTTTTCCATTACCCTTGGGTGAAAGTATAATAAAATCGAAGAATGCCTTCTATGACTAAACACGTGAACAGACATCTCCTCAGCCTCATTTTATACTTTCCAATCACACTATTTCCTTTACACGTCCATAAAAAATGCCTAATATTTCCTATTCCAGGGCCTTTCACCTGCCATTCTATCATCCTGTGCATTTTCCTCCTGAATTACCATTAAGCTCACCCCCATTTATTACTCAAGTCTCAGATAAGATGACAAGTTTTCCAAAAGTTCTCTGATTATCTAAATAAAAACACCCTCCCAAAAAGTAATTACTCTCTATCCTGTCACTCTAATTTATCTTTCTTAAAACTTACCACACTTATAAGAAATTTTATGTACTTTTGGTGTCCATGTATTGTTTCCCTCCCCTGCAAGTCAGTGTTAGATCTTCAAAGAAAAGAACCATTGCTCTCATATCTACAACGGATTTTCCAGTTGTAAACATTTCTAACTGCAGACACATATGATTTATTCATATTATAAAGCTTTCTTTTTCACTTTCCACAAATATTTCCTATGGATTCATTTAAATACTTGTTTTTTTAAATTTGATTTAGTAAATAATGCATTCAAGACTTGTAATGATCATATTACTATCTAATAGATAAACTATTTCATATGCTCACGTAATAGATATAAGCACTTTATGTGCAAAATAACTTGATAAGTGCAATGATAAAGATACACAGATGGTATGACAGTGATAAGTACATATATAATGGTAGTAGTATGGCAGAGAGAATAAAGCTTCTTGGAGGTACTTAACCAGAGATTTCTTAGAATGAGCATCAAAGCAAGGATTGGTTAGTAGAACTCAGTGTACAAGGAACACAGTAATCAAAGGCTTAGGGCTGAATTAAGGCATGTGGATCTTTAAATATGAAAGGAATTAATATGATGATGGAAATCTATGGCAGAAAATGTGTTTTAAGAATATCGAATTTAAGGGGCGCCTGGGTGGCTCATTCGGTTGGGCAGCCAGCTTCAGCTCAGATCATGATCTCGTGGTTCATGGGTTCGAGCCCCACGTCGGGCTCTGTGCTGACAGCCAGCTTGGAGCCTGAAGCCTGTTTCGGATTCTGTGTCTCCCTCTCTCTCTGACCCTCTCCTGCTCACCCTGTTTCTCAATCTTCCTCTCAGAAATAAATAAAACATTAAAAAAAGAATATTGAACTTAAAATGACAAATATAATTATGGAATGTTTAAATGCACATTATATCTGATCACATTTGCCATTTGAAAAGATCTGATATGAGGCATACAGAAACTCATAGGTAAGATCTGTGTTTCAGTAATCTAAGTAAGAAATGATGAAGACACCAACTAAAGTGTGAACATGGACATGGATAGATTCAAGACAGAATTCTAACAATAGAAATTTTTAAATGAGGTGACTGATTGCTACAAGAGTGAGGGAAAGGTCAAGGATGAATTATTGGTTTCTGATTGAAAGGTAGAAGGATTCACTTTGGGAAGAGTAACATGTTTAAAGTTTAAGTTTGATCAGGTTAAATTATTTAAAATTGAAGTATAGTTGATGTAAGTTAATTTTGAAATGTCTGCCAGATTTCAAGATTGAGATGTGTACCAGGTGAGGGATAGCTGGTGGAGGTAGAGATTTGGGAGTCATTGCTAACTGTTATTTTGAAGCCTTAAGTGGCTTGGATTAGATGATCAAGGGGAGTGTGTTTGACTTCTGTGTGGTAAATAACTAGTTTCAAAATCTGATGTTGAAGTCTTTTTGAGAGAGAGCGAGCAGGAGCTGGAGTGGGAGGAGGGACACAGGGAGAGTGAGAATTTTAAGCAGGCTCTATGACCAGTGCAGAGCCTGTTGCAAGGCTCGATCTCATGACCCTGAGATGATGAGCATCAAGAGTCAGATGCTTAACTGACTGAACTGCCTAGGCGCCCTTTGATGTTGAATTTTTAAGTCCCCAAAGATGATAGAAGCTGAATTGGATGAGAAAACTGAGCAACTTGACAAACTCTTTGATTAATGAGGAAAAGCTACAAGTCATAAATCAGTAGATGACACAGATGGGAACATTAGAGGATAGATTAGATAATTTTCAAAGAAAAAGCAGTATTGTTAGAAACAGTTTGAAGATTAATAGTCTGAAATAAAATCTGCCTTAAGCATTTTACCCCAAAAAACTTGAAATAATACAGGGTCAAATTAGTGAGAATTTTTTAAATTATTTTTTAATTTAAATCCAAGTTAACATATAGTGTAATAATTTCAGGAATAGAATATAATGCTATATATACATTCTATATGTAAGAACCACTTACATAAAACACCCAGTGCTCATCCCAACAAGTGTCTTCCATATTAATGTCTCTTACCTATTTAGCTCATCCTCCTACCCATCACCTCTCCAGCAACCCTCAGTTTGTTCTCTGTATTTAAGAGTCTTGTATGGTTTATCTCCATTTCTGTTTTTATATTACTTTTGCTTCTCTTCCCTATGCTCATCTGTTTTGTATCTTAAATTCCACAGATGAGTGAAATCATATGATGTGTCTTTCTCTGACTGACTTATTTCACTTAGCTTGATACATTCTAGTTCCATCCACGTTGTTGCAAATGGCAAGATTTCATTCTTTTTAATCACTGATTAGTATTTTAATATACACACATACCTCACACATTTTATTTATCTATTCATCAGCCAATGGACATTTGGACTCTGAGAAATTTCTTTTTGAGAGGACTGTAGAACTTTCAAGAGAGGACATTAGCTTTCTTATGGCAAATTGGGTGGGATGTTTTGTTTTGTTTTTAGGCACAGTTTGGGGTTGAAGGTGTGCTGTTTATAATAAAAGACAGCACTGTAACATAGGGTTAAGAATATGGCTCCAAGTTTTCGAGTGGACTATTTTCATAAATTTGAATTCAAGTAAACACAAGGGAGAGCCTATGGTGGAATGATGATAATGCTAGCAGCTCTATCCATATCTTAAAGCACAAAGCTGTATAAATGTCATCTATAGATTTAGAAGGCTAGAAAACCCTCCTTCATAGATTTATTCTATATCTTGTGCACAGAAATACATTTGGTGTTATGAAGAATAAAAAAGAATTATCTGTTAAGAAGAACATAGTGGTCCCTAGGTGGTTCAGTCAGTTGGATGACTGAGTCTTGAGTTTGGCTCAGGTCATGATGTCATGGTCATGGGATTGAGCCCCATGTTGAGCTGCACACTGACAGAGGAGCCTGTTTGGTGTTCTTTATCTCCCTCTCTCTCTGCCCCTAACCCACTAGTGTGCGCTCTCTCTCTCAAAATAAATTAGTAAAAAGGAATCATAGAAATAATTATAATGCCAATAAAGATGATCACCATCACAACTTTGATTGTAATGGAAAAGGTTTAATCATTGCTATATAATTTCATCTCTCATGTAACAATTAAAGTCCCAAATAAAAGACTATTTGTCCAGGCATTGTCATGTGGTTGTCCCCTTGGGCAGAGGAGAAGAGGACATCTTTTTGTGTAATCTTTCTGTTTTTTAATTAGGGTGAAATTCAGATAATGTAAAATTAACTCCACAAGTAGGTGACATTTAGTACATTCACAATGTTGGGCAACCTCCATTTCTGTCTAAAACATTTTAATTGCCTCCAGATTAAAACCTCATATTTACTACGCTGTTATTCTTCATTCTTCCTTTCCCCTGGACCTTCACAACCACCAATTTGCTTTTTGCCTATAAGCCCATACAGACATCCTTATTATAGCATGTGTCAGTTCTCCATTCCTTTTTATGGAATACTATTTCAATATGGAATAATATTCCATTGCATGCATGTATTGCTATTTGTCCATTCATACATTGATGGACATTCAGGTTTTTCCCACCTTTGGTTATTTTAAATAGTGCTGCTGCGAATAACCATGTACAATTATTTGTTTAAGCTTTCAAATCTTAGTGTAACATATCTAGAAGTGGGATTTCTATGCTTAAGTTTTTGAGAAATTACCAAACTGGTTTCCAGAGTGGCTGTACGATTATACATTCTCAACAGGAGTATACAGTGGTTCCAATTTATCCTTGTACTCACCAGGTCTTATTATTTTCTGTTGTTGTTAAAGCCGTGAAATAGTGTCTAGTGATTTTAATTTGCACATTCCTAAGGGCTAATGAAGTTAAGATCTTATGTGCTTGTTGACCATTTGTTTCTGTTTCTTCTTTGTAGAAATATCTATTCAAGTCTTTTGCCCATGTTTTAATTGTTTTTTATTGTTGTTTTTGTTGATAATAAGACCTCTTACACGCTGCCAACAAAGGGACACACACAAAGGAGATGTTCCTTTGTGTTCAAAAGGACACATACAAATGTGAAATGTTCTTACCTAAATAAAAATCGCAAGTCAGTCAGAGAAGGAAAGACAAATACATGGTTTCATTCATAAGTGGAATTTAAGAAACAAAATAGATGAAAATAGGAGAAAGAAAGCAAAAATAACTTAGAGAGGAAGGTGAACCATGAGATTCTTAAATCCAGAGAACAAACTGAAGGTTGCTGGAAGGGAGGTGGGTGGGGGGATGGGCTAAATGAGTGTTGGCCATTAAGGAAGGCACTTGTTGGGTTGAGTACTAGGTGTTATATATAAGTGATGAATCACTGGGTTCTCTACATCTGAAACCAATACCGGTATTGTATGTCGACTAACTTGAATTTAAATGCATAAATTTAAGAAAAAATAATAGGATTTTGATCATCCAAATAAATGTGTGCCATAATATTTTTAGCTCTCCTGCCTCACTCAAGAGAGAATCTATTTTGGCATTTATTGCATTGAATTTTTTTTCCTTTGCATTTACAGAGTGTTAAAGGTGAGGGACACATCTCCTTCATACTTAAACTACATGTAACACAATACTTATTGGTTTATTTGTTAACAATGAATTGTTAACTCAGTTTGATGATCATGGAGTATAACTTCCATAAAATTATTTTATCAAGTTGCTGAGAATCAGAACATATGTAGCTCTTCTTTTTCTATTTTGAAGTAGTGGTTATGTAGTAAATTGGAAGAAAACATTTTAAGCAGATTAATGGTTACACTTTAAAAGTTAGTTATTGGCTGTTAATAAGATGCACTTATTTGGAAGAGTCTTGTTGGGGAAAAATCGAAGGATTAGGGCATGATTTTTGAATGGTCAGCATAATAAAAATCAGGTGGACAGAGCATTGAGCTAGAAGGGCTCTAACCACATCACTTACTAAGTTGTTCTTATAGCACCTAAAAGTGGATTATGAAGGTCTGTTTGGAATGAAGAATGTTTTAATAATATGCATTATATTCAATCAGTAGAAAAGGCTTTGAAAATTTCCCTGTGACAAGCACAGGAAATATAATATTAAATGGACTCAAATATTTCTCACAAAGTTAATTTTCAGAGTTTTTGAAACTGTTATATTTTAGTCACCCAGGAAGAAAATCCCTAATCCATTTATTAGGTCTGTCCTTTTATTTTCACACATCTTTGTTCTTTCAGTGTAGATAAGTGGACAAAATAGACTTGCATGTTCCTTCTGTGGCTGTCATTATGAGTCTGAATACAAGCAAGCTAATGAAAGCAATTTCATTTTTATTGTCAAAGAAAATGCAACTGATGATATAGTTTTGATATGCTTGTAGTGCCTAAAAACAAAATGTTTCTCAATGAATCTTATGATTCTGGCATATGATTGAATATAAATCATTTGTTTTATTCCTAAATCCATATATGACCTTAAATATGTTAAAAATAACCCCAGCAACTGGATAATGCCTATGAACAAGTGGCCAATATCCCCTACCAGTTGGTAAATTAATATAGTGTGCTTGTGTGAAAATTCTTATTCTCTATCTATGCATTTGTTTGTTCAAACAATTGTTTCTTAGTGATTATTAAGTGAAAAGTATCTTACTCCCTGAATGGAAAGGCAGCAATAAAAGAGCATGCTTTTTTTGAGTGTGAGAGGTCTACATTTGAATTCCTACTCTTACATTTTTGTAGCTTTGTAACTTTGACAATTATGTAATTTCCTGTCTTCTGTTTCTATTTGTTTGACTAGTAACTTAACTCCCTATCTAAAAGATAATAGTAACTTCCCTATTTGTCCTTATTCCTGCATGGCCAACTACATTGACCATAACGGTAACGGTAACTCTTTTAAAAGTGGCTCATGCCATTAGGATGCTAAGCACCATGTTAGTGAAAAGTTTACTTTTCTGAGTAGTTTTACTCAAAAGTTAATTAATTCCTAGTTATTGAATAGGTGATAACAATATTTAAAAATCACTCAAAACCCAAAAGAATTTCATACACATGGTTTTTATGACAAAATTTTTGATGTAATAATTCTTCCTAATCATGTCACACCACGTTAGGAAAACTTTACAGATGGCCAAGGCAAGTTGATTAAGAGTTATATACAAAAATAAGAAACACTTGGCATTCTAATCATTTTTATTGAGTTCATTTTAGATAAACTAGGGAATATAGGTAACATCTGGAGGCACTTAAAACAACATATTCATAGTTTGAATACTTGTATATAGTCTTATTGAACTGAATTGAGGTTTGCATCTACTGACTTTTTACTACCATAGAATCAAACTCGTATTTTCCTTTGTTTTTAGGTGATATGATTCCATCAATATCTACTTAAATATTGTGGGGTCCCTGGGTGGCTTAGTCGGTTAAGCGTCCGACTTTCGCTTAGGTCATGATCTCGCGGTTCGTGGGTTTGAGCCCCGCGTCGGGCTCTGTGCTGACTGCCAGCTCAGAGCCTGGAGCCTGTTTCAGAGTCTGTGTCTCCCTCTCTCTCTGACCCTCCCCTGCTCACGCTGTCTCTCTCTCTCTCCTGGAAATAAATAAAACATTAAAAAATAAATAAACATTGTAATACTTGGGAATTCTTTGCCTAATGTCCAGCCTAGTCTGAATACTTGTATTGCTTAGCTGAAAATGTTATTATGTAAGTTTTTAAACATTTTTATTAAAATAGGGCAACACTTAAAAAATGAAAACCTTCCCATTAGAAATCTAATTTTCTTTGTTTCTTGGGGAAAGTGACCAAAATATTTGGAAACATTGACCATCATTCACTTGGAGCTAAATTGCTCTCACTCAGTTTAGACAAGAGAACACTTTCCAGTTCAACAAAATACCATCAATTTATAGTTCCTTTGANATGCTGAGTGAAATAAGGCAGGCAGAGAAGGACAAATATCATATGTTTGCACGTATAGGAGGATTAGGAGGAACTTGACGGAGGAACAAGGGGGAGCAGAAGGGGGGAAATGGTGGGGGAAAGGGAGAGAGGCAAACCATGAGAGACTCTTGAATGCTGACAAAAACTGAGGACTGATGGATGTGGGGGGGAGGGGGAATGGGCATGGAGGAGGGCACTTGTGGGGATGAGCACTGAGTGTTATGTGGAAACTAATTTGACAAACTATTTGTAAAATAAATAAATAAATAAAGACAGAAGAGTAAAAATTGTTCGTTTGACAGAAAAGTGGAATGTCAACTATAATTCATCATCATATTTGATGTTTTCCTTAAAATAAGTAAATATTTCTCTATTTCCATGTCTCTAACAAAAAGTGAAAAATAAATCTGGAAGAGCTAATGATTTTAAAAAGTGGGAGAGACTATTTCCTTGGAAATAGACTTTTTTTCTAAGAATTCACTATGAAAATAAAGTATTTAGCATTAAATATGTATCCTTTGCCTTATACCCACTTTTACTTCTAGGTAGTGGGGTTTGTGACCCCTGGTTTGAGATATCCAAAGTATTCATAGGAATACTTATGAATCTTCGCTTTTTTTATTTCAGTCAGTTGTATGCTATTTAACCGCAGAAGTGGGGTTCATCATTTTAACCCAGTTTTCAAATTAGGAATGCCAGAGGAATGCATCTGCTACAGAAAATTAAGAAGTAGCCATACAGTACCTAATGGCCTAAGAAACTTAATCTGTTTTCTAAATCACTTGACTTACTGTCTAGGCTTTTTTGTTTTTTTTTGTTTGTTTGTTTGTTTTTTTTTCCACTGAGGAATATCAAATTCAATATCTTATCCCTACAGACTTCAAATGAAATCAGATTGTCTTTTCTTCCAAACATAAATCCAATAATTAATATCTAGTCGTCAGTCTCTTATATGGATTGTTCCTTGGAAACCAAAGACCATAATTGAATTTAAAATGCCGTGCTTAACATTTCAGGGTGATACACAGCAAATGCAGTGGAGAATATTTTCTGTCATTGTGGATTTCTTAATGGAAATTCACTTATGTGAGGGCCTATCAATTTGTGGTTTATTATCACACTCTAGTTAAGACCAAGCTTCATTGAATGCATGCCTGTCCCTACACAGAATAAATTGCATTTTGGCAGTTCAATTCTTTTAAATAAATATTTTCTCTTTTAATTTTAAATAAGCCTTTACCATCTGTCCTGTACTTTAGTTACAGAAATGCCAAAGAACATAACTTAGTGTTGTGCCATTTACAAGCTGTAGACAGAGAAGTGACTTAGTACTTGGCATATCTTTGTTCTTAATTCTACACAATATTTGTTTTCCTTTTCTCATGCTTCAAATGTAACGGAAGATATTAGTCTGTTCTGACATATAGAAGTCTTTCGCAGCAAAAATGGAGCACAGGAAAGGAACAATGATTAATTCGAAAGACTTAACGAAAGCCATATCTGCAGAAGTGTGATGTACCTGCAGGATTGTAATCATATAGAGGGGATATTCAGCCTAACTTTACCAGGCAGATGTAGTGCAGATTGCATTATAGCCAAGACCCTTAGCAAAGGAAATGCCATTTGTCTTCTAAAGGAACAAGAGATTTTTCCAAAGAAACCAAGAATTAAGTCTTGTATTCATCCTATCTACATCATTGGCACAATCTGCATATCCCAGGAGTGTAGCAAAAATTACCTGGACATTAATATGACATCACAGCACTGAATAGAAGAGTGGTATACAAAGTCTGGGTAAACTATAAAAGTTACATTCAGTTTAATTCCTTGAACAAAGGACATGGTGAGGAACTTAGCTGAATATGTTTATAATGGAAATAAAAGCTGCTGATTATTTTTTTTAAAGAAACAAAAACAAACCCCCAAACCTTAGTTATATTTATGTTAAGAATTCATAAAAAACTAAAGTCACTAATAGGAAAATGATGATATTTTACAAAACCAGAGCACATGAGCAAGACTTCAAAGTCTTTGCTTCTTTGCTTGGACAGACTTCCTGGGTTGTGATTGAGCAATCTCTTGAAATGTTTCTTCTGCATTGTTCTCTCAGGTCTGGATTCCACAGATGACAGTGGACTCATCAGTCTAGGATACTTAGTGTACCCTGGCAAAGGTCAGACTAATCTGGACTCTTTGGTCTATAATTCAGGATCAGATATAATTAGGATGATTAGTTTTATAGAATTAAGAATGTAGACACACCAAAGCTCTGTCAGGCATTGCTGCCCATAGTTTGTGTCCACTGTTTATTGCCGTGCTTCCTAGAATTAAAATTATTTCTTACCTTTTTATCTTAAGGTTTAGTTGACACACAATGTTACAGTCATTTCAGGTACACAACACACTGATTCAACAACTCTGTAGAGTATGCTTTACTCACCATCTGTCACCACGCAATACTATTACAGTACCATTGACTGTTTCCTATGCTGTGTCTTTTATCCCCATGGCTTACTCATTCCATAACTGGAAGCCCCTGCCCACCTCTCTTCACCCATTTTGCCCATCCTTCCAGCCACTTCCCGTCTGGCAGTCGTCAGTTTTTTTTTTTTTTTTTTCTGTGTATTTATGCATCTGTTTCTGCTTTTTGTTTATTTTATTTTTAGGTTTCACATATAAGTGAATAATATGTTTGTATTTCTCTGACTAATTTCACTTAGCATAATCTCCTCTAGATTTATCCATGTTGTTCCAAATAGTAAGTTTTCATTTTTTGAATCATTTTTGAGTAATAATCCATTGTGTGTGTGTGTGTGTGTGTGTGTGTGTGTGTGTACACACATATACACCACGTCTTCTGTATCCCTTTGTCTATTGATGGACACATAGTTTGCTTCCATATGTTGGCTATTGTAAATAATGCTGCAGTAAACGTAAGGGTGCAGATGTCTTTCTGATACAGTGTTTTTGATTTTTTTTGGGGGGGGGATACCCAGTAGTTACCTTTTATCTCTCTCTTTAAACGAAGGCTTCATGCCTAACATGGAGCCCAACGTGGGGCTTGAACCATGAGACCATGAGATCAAGATCTGAACTGAGACTAAGAGTCAGATGCTTAACTGACTGAGCCACCTGGCTGCCCCTACCTAAAATTTTTATTGTTAAACATCACTTAGTAGTGATCGCCACAAGGCATTCTATCTACACTACCTCTTTCCTCTAACAATTGTACCTGTTTCATAATGGATATGATGGGAGGAGAAACATTAAACTTTAAAACTAAATAAAACTAAAAGCAATAGATACCTCTGCCATTTAAGAGAAATAAAATAATTCATATAAGTTCTTAAATTTTTCTTTTTTTATGTTTTATTTATTTCTAGGAGAGAGAGACAGACAGTGTGAGCAGGGGAGGGTCAGAGAGAGAGGGAGTCACAGACTGAAACAGGCTCCAGGCTCTGAGCTGGCAGTCAGCACAGGGCCCGACGCGGGGCTTGAACCCACGAACCGCGAGATCATGACCTAAGCGAAAGTCGGACGCTTAACCGACTAAGCCACCCAGGCGCCCCTAATTCATGTAAGTTCTAACCGAAATGAATAATGACATGGAATAGGTCTCTCTCCATTGTATTTCTAACAGCAAGATTTTTTTTATCAGTTGTTTTAATAAGTTCTTCAGAAGGACCAACTCTGTACTTGGAATCACTTTTAATCTGTTACTTAAAGAAGTGTAGAAATATGTAGTAACATATTAACTTAAAATAAGTACTTAGAAAACATACATTTCCTAATGGAAATCGAGTTTTGATTTTACCTGCATGCTTCATTCTAGCTTACAAAGAGACAGTAGTAGAGTAATATTTTGAATAATTCTTTGGAAAGACGTAGGAAGGAAGGAATTAGGAAGGAAGGGATGAAAAATACTGCTGTCTCCTTAACCTCAAGCCCATATTTTTCAATAAATATTAGTTTTTTACATAGGTGTTGGGATTATTGTCTATTTTTATATAATTATTAAACTAGTGTTGGAAAAGAAATTTGGCGATGTTTAAGAAGATATATGAAGAAAGCGAATGAAGAAATTCTGAAATAGGATTAAAGGAAAGAGAAATTATAGTGACCTCCAATAAGTAAAATGTAGTTTCCTTTCTACGTGTTAGTAGAATCAGCAAATGATGGTCTGAAATCATGTGTAGAGAGCATGATAGAAAACCAGGCACACCTGCAAGGTTGTATGACTTCCAAAAAATGGCAAGGAGATAATAAGATCACAAACAGGTTTGAAGTAACCTTAAATCATGAATATTATATTTCAGGTTAATACTGTAAAAATGGTTACTACTTTTTATTAGTAGGGCTATGGATCTGCACAATCAAATGAAACTTTAGGCATATTTGAATTGAAAAAAAAATCACAAAATTGCACTATCTATTCTAGACAACAAATGTTTACCTGTTAGTGAATAAATTCTAAGTACTAAGGTGTCTCAGAATTTCTAGTACATTTGTTCACTTTACACATTTCATATTGGCTTTATGTATAACATTTGATGTTGATTAAACTCAGCATAACTTGGACTGAATACTGATACCGTATTTCATATATTCTCAAGGCTCTAATAAATAGGAATATGACATCCAGAAATATTTTACACTACTGGTTACTCTGTAAATAATATAATAAATTCCCATATTAATATAAAATAAGAACATATATAATTATTATTTTAATATTAAAATGTCTTTTCTCCTTATATGAATTTTACTAATCTTTGAAAATAATGGTTATTTTTAGTTACATTTATTATCATTTCTTCATTATAAATAGGCTTAATTTTGTTTTCTTTGTAAATTTTAAATTTTGTAATAGTTTGTTTACATTATTTACTTCACAAACATAAAATTGGATATCATTCATAATTCAGAAAATCTTATATTTGTTCTGCTGCTCTAAAACATTTTCTTCTCTCTGAAAACATAAAGAAGTCTATATTATAAGGTCCTGTCTTTTTGTCTCTAGCTTATGTCCCAGAGATTTAACCATAGAAGGCCCAGTAGGAATACCACTCCTTCCCTCTGTCCATAGTCACTAGCTTCTCTTTGGTCCCTTGGACCAACCCAGGTCTGTTAGAATTCTTTCTCAAGATGTTTAAACCAGGAATTTGGAAAAGAGTCCATTCTCTCCAGGAAGGTAGCCATATATGTGAAACTAAGGAGCCCATGGTGACCATGTGGGAAAATGTGCAAAAAGAAAGTCACATCACAGAAAGAGCAAGGTGTGAGGCTGAGAAAGACAACATTCTAAGATGTTAAGTGCTTTACCATGTTTCTCTGTATTTAATCAATGTTTGCATCATCAAAGTCCAATTCAAAATTATCCTTTTTAATCCTAAACTCAAAACTTTCTCTCCTCTCTCCTTTAAAGGAGAGCATTACATTGTATTTAAGAGCTTGACTGAAGAAGTTAGACAAACATTGTCTTTGGGAATACAAATGGTAACTTTGTTTACACAAATGACATTGTATGTTGTGGATTGAAGACATGGTCAGCATACTTACTTGCTCAAAAATATTTATTTAATGCTATATTTGGGACAATGGGTCCTGTTTCATTCTTGGATGGCTAAATAGATTTGTCTAAAAAGCACATGCCTGTTTGTCAGTCCTGCCAACTTCATCCTGCCATTGCCAAGGTAAAGAATTTTTATTCAACCAGATTAGGGTTTTTTTTGATGCAAAAGCCTATTTGGGAGTATATAGCATCAATACAAAAGGTACAACTGTAAGAAAAGGCACTCTACTTAAACATAATGAAGATGCATAGTGTAAAAAACTTTTCCACTTATTTTTCCCCAAATGTGTTACTATTATTTGCCATATAAAAAGAAGGCTGTGGAAATTATTAGGACACATGAATGGTAAGTTCTGAACTGGAGGGTGAGACATGTGGCATTATTTTTGTTTTATTTTTTTCATATTAACTTAGTTATTTAACATCTTTGAGTATCAGGTAAATGGAAATAATCTCCTCTGCCAACAACATAAGTTTGTTGTTAAAATGTAATGAGAATACACTTGGTGAAAGAATTTGGGAAGCTATAAAAGATTGTAGTGGAATCTAATTTTGTATGTTTTGTTATAATATGAATTAGAATATATTATGAAATAAAACCATATCTCCCTTAACATATTTAATTCATACTGAACTGTTATACAACCACACCTGAATATCATGAGTAGACATAGTTGACTAATACAGTTTTTGTTATTATAGTCCTCAGCAGGAAGATTATGCATATTCAGAATGTATTTTTCATTCCAATTAAATAATGATTTACAATGCCAAAGTTATTTGCTCTGCTATAAAAATTTCAAACTCAACTGTTTAGCTTATTGAAGGAACTAACTGTTCTTTTACTTCTTCATCTCTTATTTCTGCTACCATGTAGCAATTCTTAGGTTTTTATAATTACATTTATGGTCTCTTGGTAACAGTTGGGAGGGTTTCCAAAAATTACCTGAATCATGGCATGTAAGAGTATTTTAAGCATTAATATTTTTAGGACTTTTTGAGATTTTCTCTTTACTATAGATATTGTAAAATGCAATTCAACAAAAAATTATGAGTCCATTTAATTTTACATTTCAGAAATTTTGTACTATGAGTCATGCAGGAAATCAAAACAACTCAAAATCTCTCCTTAAGTGTTTACTATTTCTCACATTTGTCCCTTGTGCAAAGCACTGCTGACTATCTGAAGCCAACCAGGGAGTAATGTCCTTGGTTCTGAAGAATTATCGTTTTTCTTTTGTTTTTTCCCTGATAGCAGAAGTTCAGTTCTTCAGTTCCTATGATTTGTCATGCTGGCTCTCGTATGTGCTGTCTAGAAACTATTCACTTCCACCACTACCTTTTAGTGCTTCTAGGATTTATTCATCTTTTTTCACTTGCTAGGTGACTTGGGCAGTGTGAATACAGATTACATCTCTTTCTATATTGCTGACCAATGTGACTCCCTAGCACTTATCACAATCCATAGTTCAAAGAAGGCCCTCAAATAATATTTGTCGGAAAGATCAACGTGAACCCAATTCCGATTAAATAGGAAAAAAAGAAATAAAGTATAATCTTAGAAGAAAGTTGTCAGAAGTGACCAAAGAAAAATATAGTGTCTGGAAAACCATAAGTAATATTTTTAAAACCTATAGAATGGACAAAAGAATAAATGAATACATAGTATGCTTAATATTAAGCACCCACTTTAGGTTTTAAAAACTAGATTTTAAGTGAATTAGGTAACATGGATATAAGGAAAATTGGAAGTTTTGTCACTGTTTATTTTCTGTTTCCTGCAGAGGAAACAAACATTTATCCAATAGTGTAAGACTGTCCAAAAATAGTAACTTTCAACAGATGTCTTGACATAGCAGTGTGGTGGTGATCACATGGAAAAACAGTACCTCTCCAGAAATACCACATAAGCTTGAAGCCTGACTAATTTGTACAGCAGTATGTGAGGAACAGCTGTTACAGATTGGAGTATATTACACAAATAAGTGTAATATCCAGGGATTGCAAGGGTCTACAAGTAATTTTTTGAAAAGAAGGCTAAAATCCTGACCCCCAAACTGCCTAAAATCTAGCTTAATTCTCTTAAGTAATATAGCCTTATTGAGTATCAGAATTTAGGAATATTATGTTTATCCCGCAGCAAGCCAAGAGTTTTATGCAAATGCAATGAATATCATCTCAGAGAAACTTCTCTAGAGATTGAGAATGATTCAGTGGCTATACATAAACAGAGTGATCTTTACAATGAAATCTATAAGCAAGAAAATTGAGATTTGAGAAAGAATACCTAATTGATCATATTTCTGTCAAAAATACTGATCAAAACCCAGCTATTGTGGTTTCAAGGTCTTTTAATTTGTATTCTTAGATAAGGAAAAGCCATTGTCTTGTCCACTAATCAACGCAGGTAATCATTATCAGCAACTCATAGGATTTTAGAGAGGGCAGGGAAAACAGGAGACACTGCATGCAAAGCCTTTAGCATTGGGTATGGCACACTAAGCCTGAGGCCACACTAGCTAGTAATAGATGTAGTAGGGATTTTAAAGCTTAGGCATAGCTAAACAAACAAACAAACAAACAAACAACAAATGCAATTTATATCCTAAATCCAAAACTTCCCAGTTAAAAAAAAGCTGGAAGAAATAGGGATATATATAAAAGAGCTTTTTATTAGAGAAAAAAGCCTTTAATAGAAATATCTTTCTCATAGAAAAGAAGTTTTGGTGAAGACACCATCATTAAATATATGCTTTGTATACGGTTTCTTTTTTAAAATTATTTTTATTTTTTTCAGCATAATTCTGATATATATTTTTGTCAAGTTGGTTTCCATATAACACCCAGTGCTCATCCCAACAAGTGCCCTTCCCCATATCAACAACCCTCTTCCCCTCCCCCCCATCAGTCCTCAGTTTGTTCTCAGTATTCAAGAGTCTCTCATAGTTTGCCTCCCTCCCTCTCCCCAACTGTTTTTCCCCCTTCCCCTCCCCTATGGTCCTCTGTTAAGTTTCTCCAGTTCCACATGAGTGAAAACATATGGTATCTTTCTCTGCCTGACTTATTTCACTTAGGAAAATACCCTTGAGTTCCATCCACGTTGCCACAAATGGCAGATTTCATTCTTTTTCATTGCCATGTAGTATTCCATTGTATATATAAACTGCGTTTTCTTGATCCATTCATCAGTTGATGGACACTTAGGCTCTTTCCATATTTGGCTATTAGCACATTCTTATCGATGTTTGTGATTGTCTTATGTATTTGGGTGTTTCTGAATTCAGTGCATAGACATTTATACTTGTTAGCTCTTCCTGATCGATAGACCCTGAAATTATTATATAATGCCCTTCTTCATCTCTTGTTAGTGCCTTTATTTTTTATTTTAAAGTCCAGTTTGTCCGATATAAATATGGCTACTCCAGCTTTCTTTTTGATGTCCAAGCATGATAGATGTTTTCCCATCTCCTCACTTTCAATCTGAATGTGTCCTCAGGTCTAAAATGGGTCTCTTGTAGACAGCAAACAGATGGATCTCACTTCTTTAATCCACTCTGCTACTCTGTCTTTTGATTGGAGCATTTAGTCCATTTGCATTCAGTATTACTATTGNAATATCTGTTTCCTTTCCCAGGTTGGGGAAGTTCTCAGGTATTATTTGTTCAAGTACACCTTTTGCTCCTTTCTCTCTCTCTTCTTCTGGAATTCCTATGATATGGATATTCTTCCATTTGTTTGTATCACTCAGATTTCGAACTCTCCTTTCATGTTCCTGGATCAATTTCTCTCTCTTTTTCTCGGCTTCCTCTTTCTCTATAATTGTATCTTCTAATTCACGTATTTTTTCTGCCTTTTCAATCCGTGCAGTAGCCAACGCCTCAATTTTGTTTTGTGTTGCATTTTTTAATTCATCGGTATTTGCATCAATAATGGCTCAGATGTCATCCAAGCCCTTTTGAAGCCCAATGAATAATTTTATGAGTATTATTCTAAGTTCTTGTTCAGTTATGTTGCTTAGATTGGTTTTGAGCAGTTCTCTAGGTATTATTTCTCCCTCGAATTTCTTTAGAGGAGAGTTCTTCTGTTTCATCATTTTGGCTAGCTTTCTTTCTCATCTGTGCTCGCGGAGAAGCAGGGCTTTCGGAGAGATATCCCACCTCTAACTGTGGGGCTTTCCTTGGACTGGTGGCCTCGGTCTGGCACTGGACAGTGGAAGTTCCCTCCGGGTTAGATGGTACCCCAGGGGCGCGGTCGGCATCGGGAGGAACCAGTCCCCTGCCCTGAAGTGCCTTGGCTTGTGGGATTGCAAGTTGGGTGGCATCATGAACAATGCACGGAGTGAACGCTTGGAACACGGCTGGGCATGAGGCACAGGAGACAGCCCGCCTCCTCTGCACCTGTGGCACAGGCCTCTTCGAGGAACAAACCTAAAGTGCACGTGGTGGAGAGTTCAAAACATCACTACGAGTAGAGAGATAAAATAAAACCAAAGTCACAAGAGAGACCAAGGGACACCCTTCAAAGAACACTTCCTGAACGGCCAGGCCCTGGACAGTGTATGAGCCTCCTTTAATATTAATATAGCAGCACTCACAGGGGCAGAACACATCACAAGCTTTTATTTTTATTTTTGAGAGAGACAGATAGACAGACCACAGGTGAGGGAGGGAGGGGTAGAGAGAGAGGGAGACGCAGAATAAGAGGAAAGCTCCAGGCTCCGTGCCATTAGTACAGAGCCTGTTGTGTGGGGGCTTGAACCCATGAACCATGAGATCATGACCTGAGCTGAAGCTGGATGCCCAATTGACTGAGCCACCAGGGTGCCCCTGTATACCATTTCTGATAATATATTATCCTTACTTTAACAGCTTGCTGCAGTATCTTTATATTGTCTCTTTCCAATTGTATTCAAAACAGTAACCTCAAATAATCTGTGCATTATGGGAGACATTTTGCCATTAAGCCAAAATAATAATGCAAATTTGATTCATTTTTATACTATATTAAATAAGTATAGGTATCATTTATGATCGTTAGTATTCTGTTTCTAATATGTGTTACAACCTGAAATCATAAGAAGTTATTTATTTAAATTTCTATTTGAAAGAAGAAAAGCTTATAAACTGCATGTAAGAATGGAATTCAGATGACAGCAGTATGTTTTGGGAATCCCATCATATTATGAGTTTTTCCATAAGGCAGGGATATTCCACAATCCTAGAACACTCTACTACCAAAGCTAAAATGACCAAATACAGCATGCATGTGAGCAGGTAACCTAATCTTGACAAACTGATCCCCCCAAATGATTTTAATAAACCAGTACAAAAATAAACAGAAACACCCCAAAATTCATTATTTTTCTGGTTAACAGTGATATTTGAGTAAGTGTGCCATACTTAGTGTCCGGTGGTGGGACCATGGAATCAAGTTGTTCTGAGTTATGCTCTTGGTCATGAATTCTGTGGCCTACATATTCTTGATTCTTGCTAGACTTCTCAAATGAATTTTCTAGCATTTTCTTGTTTATACGAGCCACTCCATAGCTTTCCAATAAATTCCATTTCAGATTCTGTTATTAATAGGAACCAAAAAGTTTGTTACAGATAATGACACACAAATAGAGGGAATTTTAGTGGGTTTGTATCTTGCATATTTGAAATTAGAGGCAGCACAAATTTAATAATCAGAGTCTGGGAAAAATCACACATAACACACAGGAGAAAAATAGCCATGTAATCATGTATATTTATTTGAAAATAATTTCCTGATAAAAATAAGTGGTTGGGGAGAGAATTACCAATTCCGTACAACAGTATGACAAGCAGAAGGAATAGCCACAAATATTGAACTTGGATAGTTAAAACAAAACAACTGTTCAGCTAATAACCTGAGGCACCAAATGAATGTTTCAGGCTTCCTATTTCTATCCAGAATTGATCTCTTATACTCTGATTACTCTGATGTTGCAAGCTGAGGTAACTGAAAAACTAATGTGAAGTTTTATCTTTAAGGTTATTAAATTAAAATATTACTTGTTTTGCAACCTTGCTTGGACTCATTTGTAAAATTTGGGTCATTTATTGTTTTAAGTGTTGGATACCAAGAATTGGAAATAAAGGTTAGAGACTTTTATCTCTCTCAAAATTTCAAGAATTATACCAAAATTAAAAAAAAAAAAAAAAAAACAGGAAAAAATGTTACTGAAAGAACTTACTAAAGTGCCCTTTCCCCTTGGCAACAAATCTGATTTTTCCTCTCTGTTAAATACATTGTAATGTCATGAATGTAGAGAATTATGTGGGAAATAAGGCAAGCTCTCCTCTTGTTTTGGCATTACATTTGCTCTTCTCTATGTCTATCACTGTATCTAGAATTAAGTTCAGACATGTTATTGGGAGTGGAGGAGCAATTCTAAAATACAAAAGTAGCTAGAAGATTTTTCTAATTTATGTATATAAAATATATTGAGAATGTGTGTGGGGGCAGATTTTGGTGATGCTTGACTAAGAAGAGTAGAATAACATTTTGGATCAGTCTGAATTTATTAATGGAAGTATATCAGAATTTCTGTATTAGTTTTGTTAATTCTAGCCATGGGGCATTGTTCAAATTTTTGTGCACCTGTTGACAATCAGATGCAGTGGCAAATAGAGTTGAGGTACCAGAATTTCCTTTATTTTATATTGGGAAATGAATACAATGATTTAGGGAAATAATCCCTAAATTTGGGAAATGATGGACTGGACTTTAAATATGTAACTCAGCTATTACCACTCTCATCCTAGAGAGCTCCATAAACAGTTCCTCTACCGAAGTCTGAAAAAATATATTAGTGTATAGGGAGTTCCCAAGACCATTCCCAGATTTCAGTGATTCACTATGAGGATTCACAGGATTCATGATGTAGTTGTATTCATGGCTATGATTTATTACAGTGAAGAGCTACAAAACAAAATAAGCAAAGGAAAAATGTGCATGAAGGGAAAGTCCAGAGGAAACCAAGCTCAAGCTTTCAAGAACTTCTCTTGGTGGAGGCCTATATAACATGTTTAATTCCTCTAGCAAGGAGTTATGACAGCATGTAAGAAATGTCTACCAGGGAAGCTCATCAGAGATTCACTGCTCAGTGTTTTTATTGAGACCTGGTCACATAGTTACCACCTTCTTAGCACATACCAAAATTTTAGACTTCAGAAGTAAAACAGGTGTTCAGCATAAACCATTTTGTTTATACAAACCATCTAGGCACAGTGAACCATTTTTATCAGTTCTAGGAATTGTGAGAACCCTTCTAAAATCCAAATCTCCAGCTTACATGTAGGTCTTTCTAAACCTGTATTAACTCTCAGCTGCCCAATTGATGAGCAAGCAGCAGTTTTGAAAAATGCCTGAATGTCTCTGTAGTCTTGCTTTCTGATGTGAGATTCTATAGTTGAAAAAGGACTCTTGATTTAAAAGAGGGTGAGAGGATAGCAGAGTGCCAGATGGTAAGTAGAGGCACTTAGTTTCTATGTATTCAGGGACCAAATGGATATGGTTTACCTCAATAAACAAGAGAATAAACATGGTAAACAAAAGAGTCTAACCCTAAAGGATCTTTCTTCATTATAATTGTTCATTATGTCCTTAGGAATAAATAAGTTATCTGTTCCTACAGATAAGGTGCTACTTGGAATTCATAATCGAAACAGGCAAACAACAACAAAAAAAAATTAGGTTGCAGTGAATCTAGTTATTTAGCCATAAAAATTGCAAGTTTAAAACATTCCCTAGTTATCAGTTCAAGGTATTTGTAAATAAAGAGAGTAGATTCAGCTAAGGTAGAATATTGTCAAATTATAGATATTATCACTCTCCTTACTCTACCTAGGGTGATCTGCACTTATTTATTCAAGTAACAGTGTATGGTGTAAAGGAAAATATAGAGTTTATTTTGGGGAATATTCAACAATTGCTATGGTATATTGTAACCTGCACATCTCCAGTTACTATTCATATATATTTTAAATTCCATATTAAAGCCCTTATTCTTATAATCCTTGTAGTGATATGTCTGTGTTTGTGCGTTGTTTTAAATGAACTCTAATAAATTTGTTCTGAGATAATGTTCCTTTGGTACAAATTTGTCACTGAAACCTACCAGGAAACATGAAAGAGACTTATGATAGGTAAAGTAGTACACTTTTTAAACTAGTCAATCCTAAATTGAGCCCACTGGAATCCATCCATTGAAATGTGTCCCATTTATGGGTGAATAGTAAGGATACATCTCAACTAACAACATCCTCTNTGTTTTTTTTTTTTTTTTTTTTTTTTTTTTTTTTTTTTTTTACCTTTGGGAAATTCATGACTTTAAGAAAGATGAAATGGAAGTTCCTGGAATAGTTCTGTGTGTAATTAGTGAGTCAAAGGCAATAGTGCATTGCTGTATGAATCGCACATCATAAAACTAGCAAATTTCAAAAGTGATAATCTCTGTTACATTACCATTTAACTCTTTGCTTTGGCTGAGACGAAAGATAAATTTATCCTTAAGAATTACAGAACTTTATCATGAACTTAATTAGGTAGTTTTCAATTGCAACTACTATCCCAAATGTGTTTTCCTTACTAAAGCAAATCAATACAGCCCCTGGCATCTGGTATGCTGTTATTGATTCAGAGATAACTTCCCCCCCTCTAAACCAGTAAACAGCAAACATAAAAAGCTTTCTCCTTTCTCCTGACAGGGACAGCAGCTCAGTAGGGTACTTACAAATTTTAAGTCACTATCTAGTTTATTAAAAATCTTAGAAAACTGGAAGTAGAAGCTTTCTTCATTAAATGTGTTGGTAAAAACAACTATCCTATTAAAAAAATGTGTGACAAAGTCCATGAAAAAAACAGATTTTCTTCCTCACTAAACTTTCTACAAGTACAGTGATTTGCAGCATACTGTGAAATCTCCTTCAAAAGGACAGATAAATATGTCATAAAACCATTTTCACCAAGAAAGAGTTAAAGCACCTAGTGAAGTGCTTTGTCAAAAAGCATTTTTTATTAAAAATGTAGGTGTAATGGAGATGCAGTGTACAGCATGGCAGCTATAGTTAATACTGTATTAATAATACTGTATTGGACATTTGAAAGTTGTTAGGAGTAAATCTTAAAAGCTCTCTGAAAAAAAATGATGACTATGTATGGTTAGGGATGTTAACTTACTGGTTTGCTCATTTTACAGTACATACAAATAAATACCAAATTGTGCTATACACCCAAAACTAATGTAATGTTGTACTGTCCATTGTATCTCAATTAAATTAAAAATGACAAACATTTAAATGCAATTCTAATTACTTTTGAGGATGCTACTCTGTTGATTGAGTTATTGTTGAAAGACTTTTACATTTAAATCCTTTACCTGTTAGGTTTTAGTTGGAGTAATTTGGGATTCAGCTTTATGCCTCAGCAGGTCCACTGATGCTCACAATTCCTATAGTAGAAAGGGGATGCTCACAATTCCTATAGTAGAAAGGGGTGCTTTATTTAAACAATGGCAAAACCTAATAGGAGAAACCCAAGAAATGTCCTGGTTTCTTTTCTCTTCCCTTGCCTTCTCCCCTCTCCCTTCCCCTTCTCCTATCTTCCCTTCCCTTCTCCCCTCTCCCTTCCCCTTCTCCTCTCTTCCCTTCCCTTTCATTCCCTTCTCCTCTCTTTCTCTCTCTCTTTCATTATAAAGTCATTCTCTCTTTAATAAGTAGTGAATCTCCTTAAAAAAAAAAAGGCCTTTCATTGCTACTAAACCCTTATGAAGTTTGAACATCTGACCATGCACGGGACAAGTGAACATGCCTCCTACCAAGCTTTTCATTGTCGACTAGATGGTATCTATCTGCTTAGCATTAAGGCAGTTTTCTTCTTGTGAATGTACTTTTTATAACACCAAGCCAAGGATGTTCTGAAAGCATACATTAATTGTGGATAAAAGCTTCTTATATCCCCAACACTTTGGTTTTACTTCTCCTCTGTTCTTCAGTCACACTCAAGGATTCATGTGGAATGCCTTACAAATAATTGAATGAGTTGAAAAATAGAAGGCTGATTTATAAATGACTTTATTTATTATAACAGTCAAATGTTCAACTGCTGTGCTATTAGAACCTCATCAGAAGTGTCCTCAACATCTACAGGCAAGGTCTTTTATTGTGAAAAAAAAAAACTTTAAGAAAGAAATATTATTGCCTCTGCCTGGAAGAAGAGATGGTTTGAGATAAGAATCTTCAGCGATTCTTGGGAAGTGAACAGTTTATTTGGCTGACAGAGGTTTGGGAAGAATAAAATTGGAGAATTAGTGATAAAGATGTTTCAAGAAGAAGTATATGATTGGACCTCACAGAAATTGTAAAATAGATGTTTTAAATACATATACATTAAGTGTCCCACTCTGGAGGTAGTTCTTTTTTTTTAATTTTATTTTTATTATTTATTATTTATTTTGAGAAAGAGAGATCACATGAGTAAGGAGAGTGAAATGGAGAGAGAGAAAATCCTAAGCAGGCTCGGTGCTGACAGCCCAAACTTGGGGCTTGATCTAATGAACTGTGTGATCATGACCTGAGCCAAGTACATGAATTGGTTGCTCAACTGACTGAGCCACCCAGACACTCCAAGGAGGTAGTTCTTAACGTTATATAGATAAGAACGTCTACTTGTATAAATATCAGTGAAATCTAAATAAGTTAAAATCAGGCATTGCTACATATAACAGGAAAAATAAAAGACCAGCAAATTAAAAAAAAAAACAAAAACTTAGATATATATTTTTCTCTAATAGAAAATACCTTGAGCTATTCAGTCCATGGCTGTTATGTGAGTTTCATTTTCATGAGTGAAGTATTTTCCTTCTGTTTTCTGCCTCACTACTTTATTAATGTTCCTTCCAGTTTCAAGTTCAGCTCATGGCAAAGAATTGTTACTGGAGCTCCAGCCATCAATTTTGCATGCCAGGGGACAAGAATGAGGGAAGGCTGGAGTACAAAAGGACCCAAATATCAGCTAAGCCATGTTTTGGAAATCTTTCACAATAGGTTTATATCACTGATCAGAACTTAACCATGCACTTTCACCTGGATTATGGGTAAAAAATGTCTTTTAGCTAGGCACAATGCTGTTGATAAATTTGGACTCTAAGGATGTAAATTTGGACTCTAAGGATGAAAAAGCAAAAAATAGTGGAAAACAGCAATCTGGTGACAACTTNATATATATATATATATATATATATATACACACACACTTATATATATGTGTGTGTGTATATATATATAAAGTATATATATATATAAAGTATATAGTCATATGCACACATATATATAATCAACAAGGATATATCTATTGCAAAGACTTACTTATTCTATATCATAGGTATGCCTTATAGAATATTGCAAAAATAAGGTGATTAGGATGATATCAGTAATAAGATATATACTCTTATTCATCTGTTAATATATGATTTATTTCTTCTTTAACCAAAGTACTCAGATCTGGGAACCATGAGGTGGAAAACTTGGATGCCTTGTTACCATCATATCCATTACTTATATGTAAGTTTCTAACCTATAGTTTCTGGAGTCTATTGATTTAACTTAAAAGGAGAAATAGTTCTACCAAAGGACCAAAAAAAAAAAAAAGAGTCCAATAAATAGGAGGTATTATGTCTATATATCAAACTATGTGACTAGGTTTTACAGTGGGTTAAGGGAGGCATATAGATGGAACAAATACTACCATAGCCAGGGTAAATATTAATAGAAACTACTACAGCTGTTTAAAATACAGGGACAAGAAAAATTCTTAGGTGACACAGGAATGAAGATTTTGTTTTACCACATGGTAGGCAGAATAATGGTTCCCCAAATATGTCAACATCCTAATTCCCAAACTCTGATTATTTTATCTCCAAAGGGTACATTGTAGGTGCTGTTAAGTTAAGGAATGCCCAGGTGGTCCTAAGATAATCACAGGTGGCCTTTAAGAGGGAAGCAGGGGAGTAAGAGTTTTGAAGATATTATACACCTGGTTTTAAGGGAACACTAGACAAGGAATCAAGAGTCCTCTAGAAGCCAGAAAAACAAAAATGGGTTCTCCCCTAAAGCCTACAGAAGAAATGCAGCACTACTAGTACCTTGATTTTATTACAGTAAGACATGTTTCAGAACTCTAAAATAATACATGTTTGTGGTGTTTTAAGCCACACAATTATATCAACAATGGGAAAGTAAAGCACACTACTTGGTTAAAATTTTTTAAAACTGGTGTTGTTTGAGGTGAAAGGACATGTGGAATGCTAACAACAACAACATAAATAAGTTTTTGGAGGTGATGGGTTTGTTTATGGTATACATTGTGGTGTTTGTTTCACGGGTATAGACTTATCTTCAGATTCAACAAGTTGTATACATTAAATACATACAGCTTTTTAGGTTTCAAAAATAAACCCCCAAAAGGTGGGGAAAATTAAAATACTGATTATAACTGCATTGTTAGTCGTAGAAATGAATACTGCAACCTCTGTCTAGTTTTTATTCTTTGCTGAATCATACATGTATTTATTTTAACTGATTTTATGTCTAGTTTCCTATTTTGTTGCTTCTTTTTAGAATAAAATTTTACTTTTGTGGTGGTGAAATGTGTGTGCTTATGGGGGGGTGGGGATCTATATGTGTATGAGATATGGAAACAGAAGGGTTCCTGAATTAGAGGAGGTATTTATTTCCCCTGGAGATCATGGCTTGGAACTGGTTAATGTAGTTAACTAATGACATTTTGGGTGAGGTCTTTGGGGTTGTGGATGATTCCATTTTCTGTTGTTTGAAAAAATGGTTGCATTATGCTGATTGAGAACAGATTAAATCAATAGAGCCAAAAACTAAATGGGGCAAAGACATATAAATTAAATTTGATCAATCTGAAGCTCCTATCTGTAATTTTTAATTTAGAGTGAATGACACAAAATGCAAGGGTATTTTAGGACTCATTCATGTTAGAAAAGAAAAACACTACCTTAGGCAATATCCAGTCTTCTGCACCAATAGTATCTTAACCACAATATTTCTGTTCATGATGTTGACTGTAACTTTTGGCACATATCTTCTCTTTTGGGTATTTCACTTAATGGCACTATTGTTTCTACAGTCCTCCCATATATTCTGGGAATTTTCTGGTATTCTTTAAATCTTTGTCTTTTTTTTTTTTATATTAGGGTTGACTTTTATATGGGGGGAGAGAAGTTTAATTTAAATAACATGACAGATATTAGATTATATTTTGCCCTGGGTCAATGGTATTTCCAAAAGTTTTACCATGGTTTGAGCAAAGCATGTCATAATATATCTCAAATCACTTTGCTCTAACCCTGTACATATTGGATGAGTATATGGCTAAGATCATCTCTGCAGGTTCCTGAAAGTAGAAAAAGGAACTCCTTAGATAAATGGCCCAGGGATAGCTATCATAGTTCACATAAAAATTGACATTTTGACTTATTTTGTTTTATGCACATTTCTACATAGGTACATTTGTGTAGCAAACACTGTTCAGCTCTGGATCTACTGAAAGAAGTCAGTTTCTGTAGAAAGTAAAACTGAGAAGCAGATTTTGACTGTACTAGTTCAACATGATAATACTTTCCTGGAAGATTTTTAGACAGTCTTTGTATTGTCTAAGTGTTTTCAAGCTGTAAGGGTAGGAAGATTGAAATTATTAAGCTTTTATTTTTCCTCTAAGATCATTATCCTCTAAAATACTGTGGGAATCAATATATCTCTAGGTCAACAGTTCTCAAATGTTTAATCTCAAGATACTTATAAATTATTGAAGAACACATGAGGTTTGTATATGTGGTATAATCTGTTGATATGTACCATATTAGAAGTTGTATCTGATAAATATTTAAAATATATAATATAGAAATAAACATTCCATTCATTTCCAGAGTCATAATTTCACATGTCTTGTTACCTCTGGAAATCTAGTTTATACATAAATGAGAGAAAAAGAAAAGGTAAACCTTGCCTTAGTATATGTATGAAAATGGTTTTAGTTTCATGAACTCACTTGTCTTAAAGACTGCCAACAGTCTGTAGACAACATTTTGAGAAATATTTTGTAGGCATTTGTAAAATACAAGATCTAATGTTTTCAAGATTTATAAGAGCACAAATATTTAAGCATCGATACATGTCTAAGCACACTTACTATGTTTCAATTTTGTAATAAGTGCTTTTTGCATAATATTTATACTTGTTTTATAGATAAAGAAATTGAAGCTCAGAGAGGCAAGAAATTCATCTGTAGTGATAGTATTGGTAGATTTCATAGTCTCCCTAATTCCTTCAAACAGTGGTTTGCTGTTTTCACTATTTCATCCTTTAACATTCCAGAAGGAATAAATGACATCTACAATTAAATTTCAGTAATGTGTACTGGATTATAGTTTTTAAGGAATAAATACTGATTTGAAAATATTATATATTAACTTGGAAACTAGGTTATCTTTGTTACCTGCTTACTGTAGCATCATGGCCATTTTTTTCTATTTGTCTTTGAGAATTGTGACTAATACCATAAACTTCCGATGGCTAATTTTTGAATCTGTACTGCATAGAATGATCTCTCTATAAATGATAAAAGGAAATGAGATTTACAGGTTTTTATTTTCATTTTCTTATTTTATGATGAAATATGAAGATTATTTTTAAGGATCATCTTTGGTAAAAAGAAGAGGAAAGTTCTTTTATCCTTTAGGTTTATTGGGGGCTTTTTGTTTGTTTTTGGTTTTTGTTTTTATAGAGTTAGAGTTATGCCAAGGATTTCTGTCAGGAGAGAAAATTTCATTCAATTGTCCATTTACAGAAAACTTCTCTGTTTTCTCTGGAATTTTGAAGTGGCTATGAGCCTTCAAGAAAATGGGAACATTGTTAACACCTGATATTTTCACTATTAGAGATCAAACTACTAAAACATTTGATTTATCACACTGTATGCTCAGTGTGTAGGGCTTCTTGCAAAAAAATGTTAATCAGGTTTTTTTTGGTAGTGCAATAAATAAATTCAGTTTGGAAATATCTTTAACTCAGAGCTGACGTTAGAATTCCACTTCTATTGCTTAATGGCTAGGTTATCTGGATTACATTAGTCTTTGTAAAATATAAGTCAATTCACCAAACTTCTATTGGGTTATTATATACATTATTATGGCATTTTTGTGAGCACTGGAGATAGCGATGTGAGCTGGGACAGTCTCTTTCTTTGTTATTTTTGTTTTACTATTGCTGTGGTGGATTGAAAGAAAGGAAACCTATAGAAAGCTTTGTACCATAATTGCCTCATATATTTAATAAACCATCTGTAAAAGTTAATTATATTTTCCTTTGGGGCTAACACATTTCTCAGTGGTTAATACATTTGTTTTTCAGCATTTCAGTTAAGAAACTGGATATGATTACTTCTGAAGTTCACTTTAATTTTACTGTTTCATTTATCTTGAAAAATACTGTATGAAAATTCAAGATAAAAATAGGTACTTTGTGCATATGTACCACTATGATTTTGTGCATCAATTTATTAGCAAAGTTTTAAATGTGTAGAAAACATGATTGACTCATGCTAGGTAGACCAATTGGAAATATTTGCCTTTTTGTATTTTGTTTTGTGATAATTATAAACAACTCTAACAAAGTGTCTTCAATTTCTTTTTTATTACTTCTGTGGGATGATGTGTTTTAACTTCTAGGATGACATAGTGGTTTTAGAAACAAAAATAAAATTTGCTTTATTATTTCATATGATGCTCATAAATGATAGTAATGATTGCAATACAGGAAATATAATAACTCAGAGACCCTAGGTAAAAATTACATATTACATTTACATATCATAAATGCTTTTGTCTATCCACTATCTATCAATCTATATGCCTAGAAAAAAACCCATACACTCGTATTTAAATGTTTTGCTGTTACTGTGTTTTCAATCTGGGAACCATGTGTGCTTGGTTTACTAATACACGTCCAGTTCTTAGAACTAACATATAGTAAGCATTCAATATGTATTTGTTGAAAAATGGGTAGATGGATTAATGAATGAATGTAGTTAGGAAAAAGAATGTTATAGAGAGTATAGATAAAAGAGCAATTAATTCTTGCTGGGGAATTCTTTTAGAATAGGTGTTACTTTAACTGGTTCATAAAGAAGGAACGGGAATGCATACATTAGGAAAAGATGAAAGAGAAATTGTTCTAGCTTACCTAGAAGCTGTTTCCCTTACGGAAACAGCTAACGGACTTAATAAAATAGAACACAAATATTTTGGGGGATAGACAGCTTTTTGCTGTCACCAGCCACATTGCCATAACAAACATCTTTGACAGATATATTCCTGACATTGAAGCCCACATTGTCCCTGGGAAGAGCCTCACTCAGAGCTTCATGGTGCATTTCAACAAACTTTACTTCAGTTGTAACATTGGAGCAAAGGTAACCACCATGCTGGATTTAAGAACACCAGTCTCCCCTCTGTCTACAGAGATAGTACCAATACCAGGAATTTTGTAGACATCCTAGAGGGACAGACATACCGGCTTTTCAGTTGGATAAGTTGGTGGCAGAATGCAATCCAGAGCTTCAAGCAGTGTGGTTCCACTGGTATTACCATATATATGGATGGCTTTCCATCCCTTTAACCAAGGTGTATTAGCACTTGGCTCCAGTATGTTTCCATTCCAACTAGACATTGACACAAATGCTACTGTGTCATGGTTGTAGCCAATTTTCTTTCTTTAAAAAAAAAAATGTATACTTTTGAGAGAGATAGAAGGAGCAGAGGAGGTGCAGAGAGAGAGGGAGAATCCCAAGTAGACTCCTTGTGGCCAGTGCAGAGCCTGACATGGGGCTTGATTCCATGAACCGTGATGTCATGACCCGAGCTGAAATCCAGATTCAGACACTTAACTGTCTGAGTCAGCAAGCACCCACCAATTATTTTAATGTAGGTACTAACTTCCTTAATGATTTCCTTGTATCTCTTCTGGCTGTAGGATGGCTCAGTAGAATCAATTTTGTTAACACAATTAGTTCTTTCAGACCCAGAGTATAGAGCAAAAGAACATGTTCACAGGTCTGACCATTCTTGGAGATACCTGCTTTAGATTCACCAACACCAGCAGCAACAATCAGGACAGTGCAGCCAGCCTGAGATGTGTCTGTAATCATGTTTTTGATAAAGTCTCTGTGTCTTGGGGAATCAGTGATACTTGCAGATCTCAAATTTCCGTAGGAAGATATCAGTGTTTATCCAAGACCTTTGCATACCTGAAGGAGCCCTTCCCTATTTCAGCAGCCTCCTCAAATTTTTTGATAGTTTGATAGTTTGTTGATCCCACTACACTTGATCAGATGACCTGCAGTAGTAGACTTGCAAGAATCAACATGTCCAATGACAATGATGTTGATACGAGTGTTTTCCTTTTCCATTTTGGTTTAGGTTTAGTGGTCCTTTTCACAACACTTGCATTCTGGCAGAAAATGTGTTGTGAAAAAGAGAAGGTCAATATTCTAATAAAGAACCCATAACTGGCTTTAGTTTTTCACTTAAAGAGTAAAACGATTGGTCTGGCTATATATCATCTTTTCAGCTTTAATATAGTACTAATATGTTAGTATAATTGGAATCAAAACTATCTGATCTAAACTGATGAATTCTTTTGCAAAATTTAAATGCCTACGTGTATCTATTAAATGATTTCCTGCAGTATTCTTTACAATTGTTAGCTTATGACCCAACTTAGCTAATTTCTCAGTTATTAAATATTATCTCTATAGATAATTCAGTTGTGCTTCTCCCTTATCTAAGTAGTTTCCCCAGATCTGTGGGAAAAAATATGAAGAATAATTTCTATGTCACATTATTACTAATAGGTATATTAGGGCATATATACTTTAAATCCTGACAGAACAAGGTAGATCATAAGTGAAAGCATAATACTAGATTGATATTTATATTTTAATACATAGTTTTTGTGTAATATTTATAAATGGTTCTGAATACCACATGTAAATTTTCTAATAATGTTAATAGCTTAAAACTACTTTAATATTTGAAAATATATATTCTTATAGTGTTAACTCTTTTTGACTGAAACATTTATATCCTCATTGACAGCTGCATGACAAAGTACAGCACAGTGTTTGTGAGTGTCAGATTCCACATAATTTTTAGAAGCAGTTTTTTTATTCTGATTTCTAATCAAGACTGAAGACAGCTTCAAAATTCGAATACCTCATTTTACCAAATATCAGTGCCAGCATAGGGTGTTTTCTTAACCTCATATCAATTCTGCCCTAAAGTAAATTCAAGTTTTTGATCCCTTTACCCAGCTTCAAAGTTAACATCATGTGAAGTCATGGTACTATTCTCAAAATTAAGAATATTGGGATAATATTATCAACATTGGTAAAATAGCATTAACTAAAATCCAAAATTTATTTGGATTTCACTGTTTCCTCTATATTTTTTATTCCAAGATGTAATCTAGAAGCCTATCTTGCAGTTAATTGTCCTGTCTCCTTAGTTGCCTCTGGTTTGTGACAGTTTCTCATTCTTTTGTCATCCATGACATTGACATTTCAGAGGAGCATTTGATACTTTTAATAGTATTTTGTAGAATATCATTTGATTTGGGGCTGATGTCTAGCTGAATTTTTGAATTTTGGGAGAAAATTACAAGAGAAGAGATGGGCCCTGCTAATATGAATGGATCACATCAACAGTTACATGATGTCAGTATGGCTTATTATGTTGATATTAACTTTGATCTTTTGGTTAGGGTGGTGTCTACCCAGTTTCTCCAACTCTATAGTTACAGTTTTCCCTCAGGTAATTAAGAAATATCTAAGGAAAATCATATGAGGTTATACAAAATTCTATTTCTCTTTGTAATCTTACTAAGGTTGTTCTACAACAGTTATTACTATGGGGGTTCTAATCTTCCCCATTTGTTAAATTGAATTCTTCAGTAATAAAGAGATTTATTTATATTGCTGTGGATCCAAGGTATTTGTTTTAATCTCTGGGTTATTATACAAACTATCAATCAATACTTGTTTCTCAAATTGTTCTAGATTTGGCCACTGGGAGCTCTTTCATATTGGCTTCTGTGTCCCTTTGACATGCTGTCATCATTGTCACCCTCGTCTTTTATCAGTTCTTTATCTCTTGGAAGTATTAAGATCCTCCTGGTTTATGTTTATTTTTTTATCTTTGTCTTTGAATCAACGACTACTTCAAAGATCCCTGGTCCTTTTTATTGAGGATGGTATTTAGAAACTAAGATCTGTGCACTAGTTCACGAGTTTTACTAGCTGCTACCTGAGTATCACTACTTTATCTCCTCTCATTGGATACAGACAGGAAATGCTTCATACTCCTATATTTCTTTTATAACACACATATTTCTAAAATCTGTGAAATCATACCAAACTCCAAATAACTAATAACTCCAAATAATTGGTAACTCCAAATGTCATCCAACACTTTGGGATTTATTTATATAATTCTCTATTTGGTGATTTCTAACTTCTTCCGTGAAACTAGAAGAATGTGTGTGTGTGTGTGTGTATACATATATACACATATACTTGTACATGTAATGTACAGTTGACCATGAACAATACAGGGATTAGGGACACTGACATCCCACTCAGTCTAAAATCTGTGTGTAACTTTTAACTCTCCTCCCCCACCAGAATTCAATTGCTGATAGCCTTCTTTTGGCCAGCTTACCAATAACAGTTGACTGATGCATACTTTGCATGCTGTATGTATTATATAGTGTATTCTTACAATAAAGTAAGTTAGAGAAAAGAAATTGTTACTCAGATATTCATAAGGAAAATATATTTAGAGCACTGTACTTTATTTTAAAAAAATCTGTGTATAAGTGGACCCACACAGTTCAAACCCATGTTGTTTAAGGGTCAACTGCATATCTGTATCTCTGTATATTCATTATGTTCAATGATGGCAGAAATGAGGGCAATAACTGGTAGCTCATAGCTGTATAACAGATGTCAACAGTAAAAGGGGCTAAGTACATTGGGATTCTGTGTTGAACCAGTGGGTTCAATTGAAAAATTATTTGACTTCTTAACTTTCTTAGCTGTTTCTTAGCTCAGTACCTAAACAGAACCTAATGATTTGAGAGGATTTTTCAAGGACCAATAAAAATGGAGTCTTGTATCATCTATAACCAAATTTTAATATTTAGTATTAGTATACATCTAATAAAGTTTGCATTTGAAAGCATGCTTTGCCTATTCAGCAGGCAAAATTTAATAATGTTGATAATAGTAATAGTAATAAACCCCTAAATTTGTATAATAGCTCACAATTTCTCAAAGCACTTTAACATATTCACTTAGTATGTTGGCAATGAAAAGAGTCAGAATAGTTGTTACAAAACACCAAGTTCAAACATTGGTGAAATCCTAAGCTTATATTCACCAAGTAAACACCATTGTGGCACAAGGATTGAGATCTACTCTTTGATCATTTTGTACTTGTATTAGTCAGGATTCTTTCAGAGAAGCAGAACCAGAAGAATATGGACCTACAAACACATGCCAGAGTCCAAGACTATGAATGAAAATCCATGTGGGTTCTTGTTGCCTCTGACCTTGATGGTATGGCTGTCTTGTAGGAACCAGAACCTTCTTCTTGGAGCTAAATCGATAGATCTGGCCCTGAGGTCAGAGAAGAGAAGGAAAATCCAGAGAAAGACACTGCAGATACCTCCAGTCAAAATGATGAGCCAACACGTAAGTGACAATGTGTGTGAGCTACTTCACACATGACTGCTACTTCACTTCTGCCTTCCACAGAAACCTTTCATAGATGGAAACATACAATAAAAGGCATTTTTAGAAATGCATTTCAGCCGAGTCGAGCTAATACTTTACAGAGCCACCACACAGTACCTATTTTTCCTTTAGCAACCTTTGAGTTTTTTTTATACAAAATTTAAAGCTAATAAAATTAGAATGCTGTTATGAGGTTTAAAATTATAAAAATATGCAAGGCATATATTTAAGTATTTCAATAATTGATTTAGTAAAAATAAATCTTTTCTTTATGTCTGAGGTTAACATCAATGATTTCATTCCTGCCTTTTGAAAGAGTCAAGAAAAATTAGAGCAATCAAAAGCTTTTAATTACTACCAAAAATAAATGTATACAATGAGTGTATTTTCTTGATGAAGTCAGGAAAGACCTCTTTGGAAATTATTAAGAAAGTGAAAAGTTGATACTTCAGTTTTGTATACATAATTACATAATTTCTAAAACATAAATTCTTTGTGTATATATAAATACACATTTGCAAATATTTAATTCTTAATTTTAGGTTCTATACTTATGAGATTAAAGGTTAAAATATGTAATGTCTATCCTGAATACTAGTTGGAAACCAGGTAACTCCATTACCTCCCTGCTCTTCCTCCTTTCCCTATCCCACAGAAGCTTGATACTACTTCTGGATGTGAATTGATATAGTAAATGAAGTTGCTAGTTGAGTCACTTCAATTTTGCACCAGAGTTATTTTAAGTTAAGATAATGCTAAAGAATAATAAACGTATGTACTTTTCCTTTGCATATGCACCTGCTTTATTTAAGTGGTATTTTTATTTAAAATGCAAAATTGTCAGTTATCTCTGTTTATCTTAACAGTATCATTTAAATATCTGTGAGTTTCTGTTTTTTGTCTTCAGATAATATCAAGTTTACCCTAGAACATTAATCTTTTATATTGAAATATTGAGCATTATCTGGTTATGTTTTAATACCCTTATTTATTCATCAGTTTATTAGGGGAAAAATAGTTGGGGAGAGGGAGGGAGGCAAACCATGAGAGACTCTTGAATGCTGAGAACAAACTGAGGGTTGATGGAGGTGAGGTAGAGGGAAAGGGGGGTGATGGACATGGAGGAGAGCACTTGTTGGGTTAAACACTGGGTGTTATATGGAAATCAACTTGACAATAAACTATTTAAGAAACTAACTAACTAGATAATATATATCAAAAGAAAAAAATAAAAATAGATCAAAAAGTTAATGTTATGTGCAAAGTTCTTACAAATTGATAATACAAATACTTTGGCAGTGTCAGAAAAAGAAGTTCAATAGGAAATTCACAAGAGATTTTAAACTATTATTAATGGAAAAATAGTTCAACCTCATTTATAATTACTTGAACCATATCAAATTGTCACTCTTGTGGCTCAAATCCATCTATATTGATAATCTAGTGTTTTAACCTAGTAGTATAAGAAGATAAAATGAAATAGAAATTTTATTTGGTGTTTTAAATTACCAAATATAAAAAGTAACGTAACTAATGCTGAAAAGAACAGGAGTGGTATTATTTAAACAATCTAATTATAGTAAACGCAAACAACACTACTTTCCTGAAAGAAAATTGGTTACATTATACCAGCAAATTAAAAATAATTATTTAGTCTGAGAACAAGATGAAATATAGTATGTATATGAATATGGTATGTATAGGAAGATAGCCTGGATTCAAATCTTGAGTTGGCCATTTATTTGCTATTTATCTTGTATAGGTTTCTAAACCTCTGTATGCTTCCATTTTCTCATAGTAAAGAAGAAATAATTATGGAATTAATATCATGAATATGAAAAAAGTGACACAGTGCCTTATATATAATAAGTGATAGATTATTGACATTCTAAATGAGTAGCAAAAAAGAATAACTAAATCAGAGTTCTTACACTAAATGAAGTAATTAACAGCCCTCTGTACTTAGATCATGGCATATTTCTAAAGAAACAGAAAAATCCTTTATGTGAAGTGTAGTTAAAGCATGATATAATAGAGCATATATAATATGATTTTAATATGGAAATCTTATTCTAAAAGTTAATAGTGGGTAAAAAGGCTCAAAAATTTCAACCTGATTCAGGCCACTTTGAAATGCTACAAAAATATTCTTATACCAAAATTTCTTTAGATTTATTAGAAGGACAAAAAATTGAAGTTATAACTAGAAGAAACTCTAGTAAATGTTAGTAATGTAGTGATGTATTAGTCTTCGTTCTCCAGAGAAACAGAACCAACAGGAGCTATATATGTCATGTTATATGTGTGGAATTATAAAAAATTGACTCACATGATTATAGAGGCCCAAAATCCTAAGATCTGAAGTCTGCAAGCTGAAGAACCAAGAAATCCAATGATGTAGATACCGGTCTGGGTTTGAAGGCCTGAGAACTGGAAAATTGGTGTAAGACCCTGTCCAGGTTGTTGTCAGAGATGGACAAGGCTGTAAGAGAAAGGGAAAAGTTTGGGTATATAATATGCATCTTTTCCATAGGAATAGCATGGGCCAAAATATTCTTAAAACCTTAGATCTGAATCCTATTAATGAGTGTTTATACTTCACTTAGGAAAATTACCTAACCGTGTTTGTGAAGTGTTAGGTTTTGAAGGAAACTAGCCATGATTTATAGGAAAGCATCACCTAAAAGTCTGCTGAATTTAGATTATCTGGCATTTCAATTTGTTTTTATCCTGTTCTCAAGGTTGCCATATTTAGTTAGTGGTCATAAATCAGATTCATAAGGCAGTCTGTTATTCTTATTACAGAGTGGGGTGAGATTTTTCCACCATTTTTTTTCTTACATTGTTTCAGTAAGGAAGTACACACTGAAATAATTTATTAACAATACAGCTTACATTATGCAGGGTTATTTTATCATACGAGCAAGTTTAACACTGTTTATTAACATAACTGCTTATTTTAGAGGCAAAATGAGCAATTAGTTCTAAGTATTAACAGTAGTGTCTTAGGGCCATTAGGCCTGCTATACCAAAATACCATAGACTGGGTGCCTTATACATAGTAGAAATGTATTGCTTACCATTCTGGAGGTGGAAAGTCCAAGATCAGGGTGCTAGCACAGTCAGATTCTAGGGAGGACTTTCTTCCAGGTTGCAGACTGATGACTTCTCTTTGTATCTTCACATGGTGGAAGTTGGTGAGAGAGCCCTCTCAGACCTCTGATAAGGCCACAGTTCTCATTTATGAAGTTTCCACCTTCATGACTTAATCTCCCCCAAAGGCTCCATCCCCCAATACCACCATCGTGGGAATTAGGATTTCAAATTATAAATTTGGGAGAAACACAGATACTGAATATAGCAACAAGTATGTTGATGAGTTCTTACATGATTATCTAAATGAATTGTATTTGAATGTACAGCCATGGATAGAGGTGGACACAAAATCATTTATTGTGGTAAGCAAGTTGAAAAGATTAAAAAAAAGACCCTAATACTTATTGTAGATACATTTTTTAACATGTAAAATATGTTTCATTTACAATAATGAAATAATTGACTTAGTACTAAAGCTAGGTCTGCCTTAGAAAATACAACTTGTGGATATCTAACTTGTGGTAAAGTCTCTAATTTATGGTAAAAATATATAAAATAAACAAGGCACTGAGTTGCTCGAGTCAGTTAAGCCTCAGACTTTGGCTCAGGTCATGATCTTGTGATTCATGAGATGAATCTGACAGCTCAGAGCCTGGAGCCTGCTTCAGATTCTGTGTTTCCCCCTCTCTCTGCTCCTTCCCCACTCACATTCTGTCTCTCTCTCTCTTAAAAAATAAACAAACATCAGAAAAAATTTACTATATAAAATAAAATTTTTGAGGTGTCGGTTTATTTTACAATTCAGAATATGCTAGTATAGAAAATAACAGTATATAAATGAACTTAGTGGGGTTATTTAACCATTTTTAAGTCAATTTAGAGTTTTCTGGAACTATACACTGTGGAAAAATATAGTATGGAGTTATTTGTACTTTTTCATCATTTCCACATCATCACATGCATTTAAATATATAGAGTGCATAAAAAACTTTGACTGAATGTATAGTAGTAATGCTTCAAATAAGATAATATAGCAGAATTTGGACCTTACTTAGCTCCAACTATTACCCAGGAATACTTCATTGATCATATGATAGGGCTGACTGTCCACCAGAAATTTGCGCACCCTTCCATCTTCCGGTGTTTTTACTGCATGGCTGTCCATGTTGTCTCTCTTGTACTTAGAAATTTTCATGTGCCTGAGTTGTAGTGAATGGAATATAAACAATAGTACTGCGCATCAATTATGGTCCTAGAAAAGTAAAATCTTATTCATTCTCTTGCGGTCTTTTTATTTCTGGCCAACTTCAGTGTACACTCTAGGTGAATCTTGAAATCTGTACACTGAAGATGGCAGTCTGTCAGCATGATCCCTGAATTAAAGCCTGGATGTAGGGAGTCCAAAGCCTGGTTATTTTCCTAGTAAGGTTTTATTATAAATAATGAATTTGTGTGTCTGTACGTATATGGTGTATTAAGTCCCTGAAATTCAGTAACTACACAGATTCTGCTTGTATTTTGCAAGTCTCAATTAGACAACATTTACTGCTATTAATTGTTTCAGATGTTGAAAGGGCTAAGCAAAAGATTTGTGCATTTTAACTAGTTCTAATGGAATGTGTGCATGTGCACATACCTGCACATGAACACTTGATATGGAGTTATTTCAAATACCACCAAATCTGATTAAGAAAAAAAGTTAATTCTAATCCCTGGGTACACCTGCTGTAGAAGAAGATATCAGGTCTTTAGGGAGAGTCAGGCTGTGTGACCTTATGGACAGATAATTAAGCAGATAACTATGTAGAATTTTAATTGTTAGGTTATAATATATTATACCGTAATAAGCACTGGAGATACAAGTGAGAATTCATCTCTATAAATATGGAAAAATGAATACTATGTGGGAAAGTCTAAATAACATGGGAACCAAAATTGGTGAGTAGTATTCTCAGTAGTAGAGATACAGTGAAAGATTTTTCATAACGGGTGAGTAGAACAAGGAAAGTGAAGAGACAAGTTTGTCTTATGTTTAGAGAACACCACTTAGATGCATTTGCAAACATAAGGAAGTCAGATCATGCCGAGTTTGAAAAGATAATCCAGTGAAGATACGGAGAACTTTCTCAAAAAAATAAAACCATAAAAAATAAATCTTTGATTAGGTTTCTGATTTTAAACATGTAAATTATCCTTTGGGAAACAGCTTTTTAAAGTAAGGTATACCAATTCTTGAGAAATAAAGATAATTGTAGCTTAGGAGCATAAATTTCTGGGAAGCAATAATGAATTTCTACAGGCAACAGCAGACAAGAGAGTCCCTGTAATTCATAAGGATTTGAAGGTAACTGGCTTAAAGATACATATATTTTTATGGATTCTTTTCTAAATTGAAAATATGCAGAACAGTTAAAATTAACATTTTAATGAATTGTCTGATATATAAGTGACTGCAGCCCCTTCTTGTCAGATCCTAGATCCAACTATAAATTAGAGGGAATAGGAAATACACAGATGAGAGATTATATTTTTCAAAAACGAGTATACAAATATTTATGGTCCTACTTGCCCTTATCGAAGAATGCGAGTCCTCCATCAGTAGATTGAGCCTACTTTTCCTTCCCTATGAGTTGGGTAGGCTTGTGATTCTTCCACACGATGGAGTATGTTGGATATTATGTTACATGATTTATGAGGCTGCATTTTATAAAGAAAACCACATTTTGCTGCTTCCTGGCATGATTGTGTTTTCTTGCTTACCCTCCACACTCACTCACTCTTGATACTCATGCTGGGAACTCAGCCATCAGATCCTGAAGAAGCTCATGTTGTATCATGTGGAAAGACAATATGGAAAAGCCCATATGTAGAAGAACTCAGATACCCATCTGATATCTAACATCACCCTCCAGTCATTTAAAGGAATTCTCCTCACATTATTCTAGCTCCTACTCTGTGAGTCTTTTGTTTGACTCTCCAGACATTCTGAAGCAGAATCAAGTCATCTCCACTGCACCCAGTTGAAATTGTAGACCCATAGAATTCATAAATATAACAAATGGTTGTTTTATTTCACTAAGGTTCAGTAAAGATGCTGCTGTCTCACTTCCTTCACTTAGGTGACTGGGAAATCAGAAGTTAAACTTTTTTCTCTTTTTTACATCTCACTTTAAATTAGTAGAGGATTTGAGGGCTCAACGACATTCATGAAATAAAACTTTCATTGATTAACTTAGCATATTCATCTATACATTTTGTAAACATATAAAACTTACAATTTTAAATCTTTAATTTTTTTAATGTTTTATTTCTGAGAGAGAGAAACAGCATGAGCAGGGGAGGGTCAGAGAGAGAAAGAGACACAGAAACCAAAGCAGGCTCCAGGCTCTTAGCTAGCCATCGGCACAGAGCCCGACGTGGGGCTCAAACCCACAAACCGTGTGATCATGACCTGAGCCAAAGTGGGACGCTTAACCGACTTAGCCACCCTGGCACCCCTATAATTTTAAATCTTTAAAATTGTTTTAAAAATCTTGCTCAGTCTTGCCTTTTTTCTTTATTATTTATTCACTAAGCGTATTCGTTATCTATGGCTGTGTAAAAAAAATTACCACAAATTTATAAGCTTGAAATGCTACTCGTTTGTTACTTTACAATTTCTGTGGGTTAGAAGTTTGGGTACAGACTTATGTGGATTCTTTGCTAAGTATATCACAAGGCTGAAATCAAACTACGTACTCATCTGGAAGCTTGGCCAGGAAATAATCTACTTCTAGGCGTCCTAAGATTATAGGGAAATTCCGTTTCTTTTTATTTGTCTGATGCATTGTCACAGCAACAAAGAAAAAGTCCGCAACCAAAAAAAAGAGTGTTTATCTCTGCTTATTTGAGTCTCTGATCTCTACGTGCTGTTTTGAAGGGCTTTTCTAACTAGGTCAGGCCTACCAAAGACAATCTCCATTTTGAATAAGTTAAAGTTAGATGTCTTACCCAAACTCAAGGAGACTTTGGGATAGATACTAGGGTGTGAGAATCATGGGGACCACACTCGTGTGTATTTTCCATAATAAGTAAATGGATTCTTATTCAATATTTCATTCTCCTTCAAGACATAAAATCTTGATTTCTTTGGCAAATATGTATAAAACTTTTACTTTGACCAAAGGTCCAATATTCCTTAACATTATATAATCATGATGAAAAGTACTACTCTAAATTTCATGAATGCCAAAAGTTTTCCATTCAAAATTTTTAAAAAATTTTTAATGTTTATTTTTGAGAGAGAGAGAGCATGAGAGGTAAGGGGCAGAGAGAGAGGGAGACACAGAATCCAAAGCAGGATCCAGGCTCTGAGCTGTCAGCAGAGAGCCCGGCGCGGGGCTTGAACTCACTAATCGCAAGTTCATGACCTGAGCCAAAGTTGGATGCTTAACCAACTGAGCCACCCAGGCACCCCTCCATTCAAATTTTTAAATTTAATAACCATTTAATAAATATAATTGAAAGTAGAAACTCTGTGGCAGTAGGGGCAAAAGAATCTAAAGTCAAAGTCTAGCTTGGCAGAGCCTGGGTGACTCAGTCAGTTAAGCGTCTGCTTCAGCTCATTTTCATGGGTTTCATCTCACAGTTCATGGGTTTGAGCCTTGCACTGGGCTCTGTGCTGACAGCCCAGAGCTTGGAGCTTGCTAAGGATTCTGTGTGTGTGTCTCTCTCTCCGCCCATCCCCCACTCATGCTCTGTCTCAAAAATTATAAACACTAAAAATAATTTTTAAAAAAGTCTAGCTTTGGGGACACCTGGGTGGCTCAGTCAGTTAAGCGTCTGACTTCGGCTCAGGTCATGATCTCATGGTTCGTGGGTTCAAGTCCCGCATCAGGCTCTGTGCTGACATGACAGCTAGCTCAGAGCCTAAAGCCTGCTTTGGATTCTGTGTCTCCCTCTCTCTCTCTGACCCTCCCCTGCTCACGCACGCTCTCTCGCTCTCTCTCTCTCTCTCTCTCTCTCAGAAATAAATATTAAAAATTTAAAAAGTCTAGCTTTGGGTCTACCCATTGTATGTTTTTGTACAAAATATCTTACCTCTCAAAACCTCAGATTTCTTGTCTATAACTAGCATATTTTATTTCTCTGTTGGTATGGGTGCATTCAAAGCAAACTAAATTACAGTTTTTGCTTCTGGCTACTAAAAACTAGTACGTGAAATATAGTTGTATATATATATAATATATGGATATTTATTATGCATATATGTATATGTGTATGCATGTAAAATATATTATGTATTATGAGATATATATGTGTGTGTATATATATAAATTCAGAAAAAAAAATTTCCAATCTAATATGGTATCTTTTTTCCATTGACTAATTTCTCATTTATTATATTGTGCCAAAATGACATCACAGTTTGTCTTCTATTTTTATCACCATTTCATACTGAAAAGTAAAAATATAAACAATAAATCTTGTCTTTTCAGACAGAACAAAATTACTTTTCTTTTAAAAATGCCTTCTCTATTTTTTAATGTTTCTTTCTTTCTTTTGGGGGAGAGAGAGAGAAAATCTGAGCAGAGGGCGACAGAGTGGGAGAGAGGGAGAGAGGCTTCACGCTGTCAGCGCTGAACCCTACCTGAGGAGCTTGATCTCACAAACTGCGAGATCATGACCTGAGCTGAAATCAAGAGTCAGACACTTGACTGAACCATGCATAGAGAAGTGGTAAGAGGGAGACAGATTTCTAGTTACAATGAAGAGCATTGTAATATTAAAATCTTTCCCTCTATAGTAGTCTAGAAAAGTTTCACATCTCCACCTGATGTTATGGTAAAAGTTGTATTTTTTTAATTTTGGGGAAACAACTGTTTCCACCTGGAAATTCCTGGTTGTTTCTAAGATCTTTCACGAATCATAAAGCCAGGTTTCTTTTAGACTTTTTGATGAGTAAATCTTGTACTACCTATCAAAAGAATAATCAGCATAATCTAGAAGTCTTCCGTTAGGGTATATTTTATTTATCCCTGATAACTGTGACTTACATTTAGCCCATCATGGATGGTTTTATAGAAAGACACCATAAACAACATATGAAAGTATGTTACATATGCTTTTTGTTACTAATGTCCTCTCTTTTTTGGTGTAATTGGGTAGTGTTCTGTTTTATTCTGTGCTCTCAGTATTGATGATTCTGAAGTCAGAAGTAGCTCTAGAGATTTCAGCTATAGTTAGAGGGCTTTCATTCTTGTGTTCTGCCATTGATATGATTCAGCTGTATTTTGTGTGCCTCTATCTGGCATTTTGTCAATAAGCAAGTCCTAGCTATACTCCAATTCAAATCCCAGAGAATGTATTTGACTAGTAAGTATTAGCTGAGCATTGCCTTTTATTCTAGGCTGCATCGTAGGTCATTGATCATCAGTCATCGTAGGTCATTGATCATCATTCATTCACCCTTGGTCCACTCTGCTGATGTGGTCTAAAGTCAGTGTCCCTTTCTTTACACTGATTTCTTCAGTGGATGTTTGTTATTGTAACATTTTACATAAGAAGAAGCTGTATAAGAAATACTTGTTCAGTTGAGTGAACTATTCCTTACCATATGTGATAATTATTCATTTAATAAGCAGTGACTTGGGGCGCTGGGGTGGTTCAGTCAGCTGAAGGTCCGACTTCAGCTCAGGCCATGATCTCATGGTTTGTGGGTTCAAGCCCCACATTGGGCTTTGTGCTGACAGCACAGAGCCTGCTTAGAATTCTCTGTCTCCCTCTCTGCCCCTCCTCAATGCACGTGTGCTCTCTCTTTCTCAAAAATAAACAAAAAATTAAAAAAAAAAACAGTGACTTCTACTAGTGCCAAGATCTATGTAGGTGTCTCCAAAAATATTTTGCCCTTTAATATTGAATATTAAAGTGCTAGAAATTGTAGTTAATAATTATATGACAGAGGTGCCATAGAGATGGAAGAAATTTCTACAGTATGCCTCAGTCCTTAGTTGTATCCCAAACATGCATCTCAATGTACTGACCAGAATTCCAGCAAGGAAAACAGCATGTCACCCCCATACTTGGACTTGGTAAAGAAATATAATTTGACTTAACAGTGGAAGGGGAAATGTCTGAGTTACATGGATAGAGAGGTAGTACTTTGAAGTCCTATCCTGTGCATTCTTAGGGAATTTTTAATAACAGATTTGATTATTGCTTTGTGTGTTTTAGAATCTAGATTTACTTGTGACTAACCCAGTAATAAGATGTTCCAGTATATTCTTTATCCAGGCACCTAGTACATGGCAGATTTTTTTTTTTAGTGTGAAAAGCTTCCAGCTTCTTCTTTAACCTGGTGGATATTGAAATTAACCCCAATTTATCAGATGATTAAAGACCTTAATGTAAAAATAATACTTTACTGTAAAACCATAAGAGAATATAAATGCCTTAAAGTAGAAAACTTAATTTTAGAGATATTTTATGAAAAGCAGATTCAAAAAATAAAATACTGATATATTTTACTATATCAAAAACAATTTCTGTTAGGTAAAAGATACAATATAACAATGCTAAAGGACAAGTCATAGAGTGGGGAAATGATTATATATATATGTATACACACACACAAATATAGACATTATCATATGTATAACTGGAGAGGATATATATATTGAAAACAGTATTTTGAAACAATATGTTAAATAACAAACTAATAGAAAAAGAAAATTATAAGAATTACTGAGAAAGAGGAAACCAGAAAAAATAAACATTAAAAATACTCAACTTTGCATGAAATAAATATAAGAAAAACTCAAAGTAAAATAAGATACTCTTTCAAATTTATCAGAGGGCAAAAATTAGAAAGTTTGGCAAATATCAACTGAGGAGAAAAGCAATTCCTGTGAGTGTCTGCATTGGAAAAATCATGCTGAAGAGCATTTAACAATATCTTACGAAGGTGAAGGTGTAAATTACTTACAATTCAATAAATCCACTTCTATCTAGATACCCTAAAGAAAATCTTATGCACGTACAGCAGGATTCATTCCAGAACTGAATTTCATATCAAAAATAATGGAAATAACCTATATATATCATCGATAGGAAATTGAATAAAGATATTGTGGAATTTTTACAAATGGAACATTGCATAAAGTTAAAATGTATCATATAATGCATATCAAGGGACTAAACCATGTTGGAAAGTGATATCAGTATCATTAAAATGTTACAGTATAAGTATACATTTTCATTAATACATGTTTGATGGAAAATAACAAAAATATATACAAGAAAAATTACTCAAAAACGAGATGGAAATAACAGAATACAAGAGGTTTTAATTATATCTGTGGTGAGTAGGGAGCAGTGTGTGATGTGAAACACATGTGATAACATGCCAACCCCAACATTTGTTAATTATTAGTGGCCAAAACATAGGTGATTTTGGATTTCTGTCTGCTTTATTTTTAAAAAAAAATTTAAAAGCTTTTATTTACGTTCCAGTTAGATAACATACTGTACATTAGTTTCAGGTGTGCACTTTAGTGATTCAGCATTGTATACAAACAACTCAGGTACTCATTGCAAATGCCCTCCATAATCCCCATCACCTATTTACCCCATTCTCCCACTGCCTCCCTTCTGGTAACCATCAGTTCTCTATAGTTAAGAGTTTATTTTTTGGTTTGCCTCTCTCTCTTTTTACCTCTCAGCTCATTTGCTCTGTTTCTTAAATTCCAGTTTATTGCCTCTACTCTGTATATTCAATTACAAAAATTACCTCTCAAGGAAACATTTTTGTTTCAGGAAGAATTAAGTGCATCTGTTTAGTTATGAAATGTTAGAGAAGTAGGCATTCTCTCTTCTTGAATAAGTGTATGTGAATAAGTATTTACTCTTTCATTAACATGGGCTAGTAGTGTACAGAGACATGGCTTAAGAAGCATGTAGTCAAAATTATTTTGGGGTTAAGTAACTTTTTTTTTTAATTTTTTTAATGTTTTATTTATTTCTAGGAGAGAGAGAGAGAGAGAGAGAGAGAGAGACAGCGTGAGCAGGGGAGGGTCAGAGAGAGAGGGAGTCACAGACTGAAACAGGCTCCAGGCTCTGAGCTGTCAGCACAGAGCCCGACGCGGGGCTCGAACCCACGAACCGCGAGATCATGACCTAAGCGAGAGTCGGACGCTTAACCGACTAAACCACCCAGGCGCCCCTAAGTAACTTTTTTAAGAGGAAAAGATACAACCAATTACTTTTTCCATTTCTCAAATGGTTTATACTGTTTTTAAAAGAATTTCCACTGATTTAAGAAGAAAAAGAAGGAAAAAAGGAAAAGTCCCTTTGTTCACCAATAATAATTACAATGTAGGGTTTGGGAATCTAGACTGATGTATTTATTCCACATCAGAGCCTGCGAACTGTTGGAGTGGAGCTGTTCTGACTGAGTCTGTGGCTAAGGCTCAAAGTTGCGTCACAAAATCATTTTTATATGTTCTCATATGTCCGGAAAACTAGCTGGTTTATTAGGGTAGAGTGATAGAGCTCAAAATAAAACAAAAAGAAGCACAAATATGAGGTACTTCTGCAACCAGTGTGGAAAGATTGAGAGTGATATAACCATTTTCCTAAAAGGACATTCATTTTGCTGAGTTCAGTTGCTCTTCTGCTAATGTGAAGCAATTTTAAGTTCTTCACTGCCATGATTTTTAAAGAGGAGTATGTTGTTTCTTATCTTAGATTTGAACATTTGATCACATGTTTAAAGAGAAGTAGGGATCTTATATTCACTTTGTTTGCCCTTTTACTAAGTATTAATAGAAGTTTCACAGTTATTGTGAAGATAGATAATATTAACCATATTAAATAATGAAACAAAACTTACAGAAGTAAAACTATCTGTAGTTTTGCAACAAAGTGCTTATAGGGAGGACGTATTTGTTGAATGAGTAAACTAATATTTATGACCCAAAGTTGTGGTTTAAAGCAAGGCCTGGCTATGTGATTTATGCTCTTCAACGATAACTCACAGTTGACATTTTATACACTATCTAAAATTCTGACTGTATTCCCTTAAGATCAACAGCTACCATTAGGAATATTCTCCCATTTAGTGCACAGGACATTCAGATGTTGGGTGCTGTATAAGCAGTTTTGCATGTGTGAATAAAGCCATGAATTTTGTTTCAAAACTCACCTAAGAGTCTCAAGAATGTTTGAAATCTGAAACACGCTGGTGAACATTTAGGATGATTTTAAAAGTATATATTTAGTCACCCTTTTGGAGCAAAACTTCTTGAATAAGGAAAATATTAAAAAGCTTACTTTCTAACTTATGAATTATTAGGAATTATTGTATGTTTCCAGAACTTATTTTGTGCATTATGTAGCTTTTGAGCAAAACATCAATTATATCAAACAATTGGGATAATTATAGTAATAATTTGCTTTTGATTCCCACATACTAATCTTTAGAGCTTATCTGCTGAATTGATAATTTTGAAATCACCTTTTACAAGAATTAGAACAGACAATAGAAATTTGTGCAGATGAATGCACTGAAAGTTTTGTGTGGTGGTCATTATAGCCATACATCATCTATCTCCCTTTTCTTGGCTGTACTTGAAGGCAGGATTTCAGATTCATGTCTGCGCAGTAGCAAAAGAGACACTTCTAAGAGAGGTCTTGTGTGCTGGCTGGAATCTGAAAATCTTTTGATAAAACCAAACAGTATTGTTTTTTTGGGGGGAGGGGGTTTTGTTTTTGTTTGTGTTTGTGTTTTGTTTTTTTTTAAGGAAAAGATTCAGAGTTGAAAATAAGCTCAGGTTAAAAAAAATAAGCTCAGGTAGGACATTACTGACATATATATTTTTTTCTTTTTAATTGAAATATACTTGATACACACCGTTAGAATAATTTCAGGTGTAAAACATACTGATTTGACAACTCTATTGTTATACTATGCTCACCACAAGTGTAGCTACCATTTGTTACCAGACAGTGTTATTACAGGACCATTGACTATATTTCTTATGCTGTGACTTACTCATTTTATAACTGGAAGTTTAGATCTCTTATTCCCCTTCACACTTTTTGCCCATACCTCTATTCCCCTCTCCTCTGGCAACCAGTAGTTTGTTCTTTGTATTTGTGGGTCTGTTTCTGCTTTTGTTTATTTGTTTTGTTTTTTAGATTCACATATAAGTGAAATTATATGTAATTTGTCTTTCTCTGTCTCACTTGCCTTATGTGGTATAATGCCCTCAAGGCCTTCCATATGTCACAAATGGCAAGAGCTCATCCTTTTTTATGACTGTATAGTATTTGTGTGTGTGTGTGTGTGTGTGTGAGAGAGAGAGAGAGAGAGAAGAGAGAGAGAGAGAGAGAGTGCGCGAGTGTGCCATGTCTTCTTTATCCATCTATGGATGGACATTAGATTTCTTTGATATCTTGGGCATGGTGATTAGTGCTGCATTAAACATAGAGGTGCATGTATCTTTTCAAATTAGTGTTTTCATTTTCTTTGGGTAAATACCTAGTAATGGAACTACTGGCTTGTAGGATATTAAAAAAATTTTTTAAGAACCTTCATAATGTTTTCCACAGCGCCTGCACCAGTTTGGAGGTTCCCACCAATAGTGCACAGGGTTCCTTTTCCTCTACTTCCTTGCCAACACTTGTTATTTCTTGTCTTTTTGTCCTAGCCATTCTGACAGTGTAAGATGATATCTCACTGTTTTTGATTTTCATTTCCCTGATGATAAGTGACGTTGAGCATCTTCATGTGTCCTTTGGCCATCTGTATGTCTTCTTTGGAAAAAAGGTCTTTTTAGATCCATTTTTAAAATTGGATTATTTGTATTTTTTTAATACTGAGTTGTATAAGTTCTTTATTTTGGATCACTTGTTGGGTATATCATTTGCAAATGTCTTTTCCTATTCAGTAGGCTGCTTTTTTTTTTTTTTTCATTTTGCTGATGGCTTCTTTCACTGTGCAAACACTTTTTATTTTGTTGTACTCCCAATAGTTTATTTTGCTTTTTCTTTTCTTTGTCCTAGAAGACACATCTAGAAAAATGTTGCTAAGACTGATGTCAAACAGATTATTACCTGTATTTTCTTCTAGGTGTTGTATGGTTTCAGATCTTATACTTAGATCTTTAATTCATTTTGAATTTATTTTGTGTATGGCATAAACATCCCAGGAAGCAGAAAAAGCAGAAAAAAGAAATTGCTACTACTAGCAGTACTGGTGGTGGCGGTGGTGGTGGTGGTGGTGGTGGTGGTAATAGTAGCAGCAGCAGCAGCAGCAGCAATAGCAGCAATACCGATAGAAAATTAATAGCTTACTTTCACTGGAGTTTTTTTTAATATTCCAAGAACTTGGCTAAGTATTTGTATAGAAAAATGTAATTTAATCTTCACAACAACCTTATTATATAGGTTAGGTAACTGGTATTAAAGTACATTAAAATTTTTGCCCAAGTAGTAGTAAGATTGCAACACAATCAAATTCCAGACAGGAGTAACTGAGAATGAGTATAGACTCAGGGGGTAGATACCAGCATGAGTCATCATTTGGAGGATAATTGGAGAGTGAAGGAAAGATAGAAGAATGTAATACCAAACACTTTCTTGTTTGTTTCAAACTTAGGTAACTTGACTGTGTTATTCATATAAGCATGGACCTGATATGAAATAGACTGAGTAATCAGTACACTCAATTTTAATATCATGTATCTAAAATTTTGGGATTCCTTGACATGTTAACATGAGACCTCTAATGGGAGGGATGGATTAGGTAAAAGTGTGTGCAGAAAATTAGTGCAATAAAATCTTTGCTAATTCTGTAAATATCACTTCTCTATGTCTGTCAAAGTGTCTTATCAAACTTCATGTGTTTCCTGAGAAGTTTTTAGTGCCTGTGCCATTCCACACACTGTTGTGTTCTTCATATGTTATCTGAGAGGATTATGCCTCATCGTATGAAATGAGGCCCCTATACTCACTGATCCATTGAAGGAGCCAAGCTCAGACACAAGTATTACTATACAAACACAGAAACACCATAAATTTGAATAGTGCAACATAAAAATTTTAAAAATTATGAATTTTATCCTTGGAACTATAAGTCTTGTCAAATAATTCAGATGAATGTGATATTAATCTGTTCTGTTGTATAACTATACTCTATGAAGAAGGCAGGTATTATGAAGACAGGGAACAATAGCAAACTTGCATACCCCCTGCTTTTAATACATATATATTCAGCACACTCTGAACATATCTACTTCTCTCTTAAAAATCTCTAGGACATTGATGTGGGACTATGCTATTACAAGATTTAATTTCAAGATTCAATTCTTTGCAGGAAAGAGAAAACTGACCCCTTCTATCAGCACAAATGTCCTCATCTACCGTTCCTGGTTTCTATTTTGTAGTGCCCTGATTTTCATTTCCTTGTAGTTTCTCCCCTACTATTAGTACCACCTCTCCGAAAATAAGTAAATGAACAATATATAGAAGTCACCCATGAGAGCAACCTGTGTAACATAGGTATTTTTTTAAGGTTTTCAAATCATTCCCTCTTAACTGGGTGGTGACTGCTTCTCAAGGATTTTTGGCTTTCTCTTTTTATCATTGTCTACACCTGTGGAACAACATACCTGTGTGGTTTTAGATGTGAGAGGAATGCTGTGGTCCTGTCCTGGCCTCCACAGATGAAAAGTTTTTGTGCAAGTTTCTCTACTTTTCTTCTTGTAAACAGGACATACCCTAGAGCGTTAACTATTTTTCCCTTGAAATTACATTCGCTACAGTTGTCACACCTTACAATCATGTATCCAATTCATGCTTCAGAAAGGTGGTTTAAGTGGGTAACCTTTAAGACTCTCTCCAACCCCAACATTATCTATTTCTATATGATTTTTCCTGAAAAGAAGGAACTCCAGGGAATAGGGCAGTTAGTGGGTGGACAGGAAAGATTTTACATTTAATTCCCCATAATTTTCTCTGGGTAAGTGCAATGTCATAAAGTGATGACTGAACTAATCTGTATCTTAAAGGAAGAGAAAAGAAGTAATGCTTTTATGCCTTAGTAAACAACTATGACCCAGTTTTAAAATGGATATAATAGAAGGCTACCAAGATAATTACAGTATTTATAATCAAAGTTCTCTCTAAATATCTTATTTGCATTTACAGTTCTTTTTTCTAAAATAGTTCACTAATGTTAACTATTTATACACTTTTTTGAATGCAATGTAAATAAATAATTTGTTACTTGGGGAAAGTGCAGCAATTTAGGATTTGACCTGCTTTTAATATAAAAAGTATTTGTAGTATTAAAGGTTGTAGTATTGGTTCATTTGCTTCTGAGATCTGAGGAAAGTTGTTTATTCTCACCCATACCTTTTTCAATTTCCTAATCTTTAAAAAAACAAAAAAAAGGATAGTAATTGGAATCTTTATAATTCTTAGAAATGCTTGAAGGTTAGAAAGCTAGGTGTTATTTATACTCCATATAGACAGACACATACCCACCCCTAAAATAGTTTTCTTTTTGGTACAATTTTAAAAACTGCCTAAAACAAAAAGAAATAGGTGCATTAAAACTCTGAAATTTTATTTTATTTTTTTTTGAGAGAGAGAGAGCGAGAGTAAGGCAGGGGCAGAGGGCGAGGGAGAGAGAATCTTAAGCAGGCGCCACATGGAGCCTGACATGGAGCTTAATCTCACGACTGTGAGCTCTGGACCTGCGCTGAAATCTAGAGTTAAGTGCTTAACCTACTGAGCCATCCAGAGCCCCTGCAGTTCTATTCTTAAATTCTTGGCAGTTGAGAAAATTTTGAGGAACAAGGTGTATTTCAGGGTGTCTTGATAGAATTCTTAATAGGCCTATGTGTCTTCCAGGGGCTTACTACTGTAAACCAGCAGCCTAGGAATAAATAGTTATAGATGCAGGTAATATATTTATTGTGCATATTTATATCCATCTCTCCTATGAAAGATCAAGTTTTAAGAAACAACCCTACTGTTAATTACTGTTAAGAATTACTGCCATGATTGAGCACTGAGTGTTATGTGGAAAGTAATTTGACAATAAACTATTTGTAAAAAAAAAAAAAAAAAAAAAATTACTGCCATGATGTATTGTTTTTGGCTTCAGAGGCTCTGCCCTCAGAAGTTTAAGAGAAGTCTTGCTAGCATGTTTTTCTATGGACTATAATTTTTGTGAGATTCTCAGGTCATCTTGAAAATGCCTACATATTTAAAAATTACTTTTTTAGTGAAAATTATATTTACTTGGAGATCATATGTAGCTGGATTTGTTTCTTGGACCTTGCATTTACTACCTGTATGGGTTTAGGGAATTTATTTAACCTACCTAGGACTAGTTTTTATCAGACTGTGGTATAAATTAGATGACAGAGCCTATGTAAAACCCATGTATAGCAAATTCCTTGTTGGCCAATTATACCATTTCAATTCTTCCCTTCTCTCTATTTATAGAATTTTTATAATTTTTGTAATTATGTAACTAGACATATAATTGCCTTGAGTCAGGACTTTATTCCTCAGCTTTCTTGGTTGTGGTCATGAAAAAATGGAAGTGTTAAATGTAGGATATGGAAGTTACATAAATTACGTAAATGAATAAACTTATTTGGTCAAACTGTTATAGTGTGTCTTATGCCCTCAAAAATATAGAAACTATTATCAAGAAGAGTAATTCAAGACCTCAGAGATTATCCTTTATGATTGGCCAAAGGATAGTCTAGCTTCTGAACATCCAAAGATTGAGTAACCCAGGCTTACTGAGTCAACTCTCCTACTCATCTGAGCCTTCTTCCTTACGGTATAGTGGAAGTGATGCTGGAGTTGTGACCTAATTCTCCATCTATATTCTCTCTTGTTTTTATCTCCTCACAGACTTCATTAATCCATGATATCTTTTCCTTTAACTTCTTTCTCTCTCTCTTTTTTTAGATTTTATGAATGTCCTTTTAAAAAAAAAATTGGGATAAAAACACTTAATATGGCATCTGTACCCTTAACAAAGTCTTCAGTTTACAATACACTATTAACAACTATGGACACAGTGTTGTACAGCACATCTGTAGAACTCATTCATCTTTCATAACCAAAAGTTGATACCTGTTGAACACAATATTGGGCTGCCCCTTCCCCCCAGCCCTTGGAAACCAACATTCTACTCTGCTTCTTTGCAGTCTAATTATTTTAGATACTCCATTCAAGTGGAATCATGCAGTATTTGTCCTTCTGTGGCTGGTTTATGCATAATTACCTCCAGATGCATCCATGTTGCATATGACAGGATGTCCTTTTTTATTATTCATATTTTTACACTGTATGTTAACTAAAATTTAACTTCTCTTTCCTTGCTACCTCTTCCCAAATCCAGTTTGGAAACAAACAACAAAATTCTCTACCTCTTCCTTCAACCACAGTCTTTTCCATCCTCTTTATTTCTGGTCTAATTACTTGAAATATGTTTTTATCCTGGTCTCTATTTTTCTTCATTTCTCATTAATTCCTACTTCCCTATCGCTGAATTGATAATAGAAATTACCAGTGACTTCTTTGTTTCTTAACCCAAGAAAACAATATTTCATGGTTGTTCTCATTTAGGTGCAATTAAGTCTTAGCCTCCCACTGTACCAAAAGCTTTTCCTTTGGATTCTATGATAATTCAAACAATGTTCACAATTCAGGAACATTAATTAGTAATTTACTATGTGTCAGGTACTGTTTTAAGAACTAACTAGGTATCTCATAACAACAACCACCACTTTTACTCATCTAGCAATTACTCTGAGAAAGAAGCTGAGCATCAGTGATGTAATACCCCATAATTTCTGCAGTGCCCCACGAGAAAGCCATTATTACTTACATTTTACAGAACAAAAAACTTAAGAGAAGTCTACTAATTTAAGACTTAACAACTAATTATTAGGTCTTTGGACTGGAGCCACTATCTATTAAATATCAAAGTTCATGAACTTAATTTTCCTTGGGAAAAAAAAATACTCTATAGTCCTTATTCCAGTTGTCTGGGCATGTAGAAGGACTTCACTGCAGCATCATGGTTGTTAGTTTCTCTGTTTTGCACATGCTATTTCTGCTCTTTTGAATACTGTTCCCCAATTATGTATGAGCTTAGTCTTAATTTACTTAACTTCTGGGTACCTTACAATGGTTACTCTCCTGAGTGTTCCTGTGTCCTCCCAAATAACTTAACATTAAACTAGAATATACCAGAGTGTAATTTAATGGTCTGGTTATTAGTCTACATTTCCCAATAGACTGTGACTTGCTTGATAACTTCATTGGCTGGCACATATTAAAATAACTATTTTTTCAAGGAAGGAATGAATGATTATAGTTTTGTGTTATTTTTTCCCCCAAAGAATACTGCCCTCTCATGTTTTCAAAATAACTTCTTAGTTGATTTTTCTTCCTTTCTAACCATTTCTTCAAATATTCAAATATTCCTGTGCTCCTGAATATATACACAATGCTTCTCTTTTTCTTTTTTTTTTTCATAGTTTATTGTCAAGCTGGTTTCCATATAACACCCAGTGCTTATTTCAACGAGTGCCCTCCTCCGTGCCTATCATCCACTTTCCCCTCTCCCCCACCCCCATCAGCCCTGTTTGTTCTCAGTATTCAAGAGTATCTCATGGTTTGCCTCCCTCCCTTTCCCCAACTATTTTTCCCCTTCTCCTACCCCATGGTCCTCTGTTAAGTTTCTCCTGATCCACTTATAAGTGAAAACATACGGTATCTGCCTGACTTATGTCACTCAGAATAACATCTTTGAGTTCCATCCACATTGCTACAAATGGCCAGATTTCATTCTTTCTCATTGCCATATAGTATTCTATTGTATAGATAAACCACAACTTCTTGATCCATTTGTCAGTTCATGGACATTCAGGCTGTTTCCATGATTGGGCTATTGTTGAACGTGCTGCTATGAACATTGGGGTACCTGTGACCCTATGCATCAGCACTCCTGTAGCCCTTGGGTAAATTCCTAGCAGTGCTATTGCTAGGTCATAGGGAAGTTCTATTTTTTTAAACATAAAATAATATTTTAATGAAAATGAAAATAAAATTTGGTTAACTTTTTTAAAAATATTATTTTTTNGATGAGGTCCCAACAGTTTATTTTTGCTCTTGATTCTTTTGCTTTTGGGGATGTGTCACGTAAGACATTGCTGTTGTTGAGGTCAAAAAGGTGGTTTCCTGCTTTTTCCTCTAGGATTTTGATGGTTTCCTGTCTCACATTCAGGTCCTTTATCCATTTTGAGTTTATTTTTGTGTATGGTGTGAGAAAGTGATCTAGTTTCATTCTTTTGCACGTTGTTGTCCAGTTCTCCCTGCACATCTGTTGAAAAGGCTGTCTTTTTTCTATTGGATACTCTTTCCCACTTTGTCAAAGATTAGTTGGCCATACATTTGTGGGTCCGATTCTGAGTTCTCTATTGTATTCCATTGGTCTACGTGTCTGTTTTTGTGCCACAGAAGACCCGGAATAGCCAAAGTACCATTCAAGAAGAAAACCAAAACGGGAGGCATCACAATTCCAGACTTTAGCCTCTATTGTTATTTTTTAAGTTAGCATTATTACAAATCCTATGGTTTCCATTGATGCTTTAATGAATTATTTTACAAATAGAGAATGTAAGTCAGACAACTAAATTGTGTTTAAGGAAGTTTAAGGTGGCCTGTCAATTTGGTGAGCATATTTTCCAAAACTAAAATAATTTAAAAATCAATTTTTAATGAGTAAAAATTACAAAGTCTAAATGCTATCAAAACATTTATGATATCTTTTCATGACACATGAAGGTTTTCTTTCAGAAATAACCATACACACAGAATAAAAGAAATCAGTTATAAATTTTTTTATGATCCCTTTATCTCTGTTTACTATCACTTATCTGCTTGCAAAATTTTAACATTTCTCTTAATAGAACAACCTAGAGGTAGACGTAGTAATTATTTAACACTTTTAAGAGTATGGACATTGGTATCAAAGAATGTTAAATCCTAGCTCTGGCACTTAAAAGCTATGATTTGGATGCCAATTTATTTATATTTAATCTCCAATTTGTAAATAGGGGTGCAATTTATGTATAGGGGGTATTTATATACAAATGATTACTTGAGGAAAAAAGGAAATATTGGATATAACATGGACTTTAGAGCAAAAGCTAGCAAACATCAAGTCAATAAAGCATCATGGCTACTTTTACCAACTACCCGTTTATCTAGAAAGGTTTTATTTAAACTTACTTATTTCAAAATGTATTGTATATCTAATATTGCTGAAAAAATTATTCTTTACTTACCATTTCATCATGGAGGAACCCCAGGGCTCCCCTTGGGGTGATGAAAATGTTCTGGAATTAGTGGTGATGGTTGTGTAACTACATGAATATACTAAAAATAAAAAAAATAAAAAAAAAACTGTTCTGTACTTATTACCATGCATTAACATGTCTATGTGATTTGATTATATATTATATCTCAATTACTTTGTTTAAAATCTCCACATAGTACTAGTTTAGGGGGTGTATATATTGTAACTTTTCAAGAATGTGAAGTTGAAACTGTTCAGATATTCTCTAACATAAACCTGATTATTGGACAGAGTTGAGTGCAAACAACAGAAATGCCATTCTAGATATTTTAAAATCAGTCAAATGATTATAGAATCAGATTATACTCTGGGCTTTTCATATGATTCCCATAACCGATTCTGAGTTTTAAGGAAGCTACTAGCTAACTCTGCGGAAAACATTGGATCTATTGTGATACAGGAATAATGTTACTCCCATCCCTGGCCACCAAGAAACACTAGAAAACATTGCAAAAGCCTCTGTGACCAGTAATAATAGCCAGAAAAGAGCAAGGTTATTTTTTCTTTGTAAGTCTCAAAAGAGTTCTTCTACTAGAGGAATACTCAGATTCGTAGCTGGAAGGCAATCTGAGAAGTGTAGTTTTTAACTTTCTAAAATCCCAACTTGATTCTATACTAGAATTTGAGAGATGATTTAAATATCTAAAACTAGCTAGTAAAAGTATTTTTGAACTTTCGTGTCACCTAGGTGGTTCAGTCAGTTCAGCGTCTGACTTCGGCTCAGGTCATGATCTCGTGGTCTCTGAGTTCGAACCCAACATCTGGCTCTGTGCTGACAGTTCAGAGCTTGGAGCCTGCTTCAGATTCTGAGGCTCCCCATCTCTCTTGCCCCTCCCCTGCTAGTGCTCTCTCTCTCCCTCTCAAAAATAAATAAACATTAAAAAAATTAAAGGTATTTTGACCTTTCAAAATATAAAGGTTGAAATTATTCTTAAAATCTTGTCTATCACAATACTAAATGATAGGAATTATTATTATCAGAGTCAGAATTAAAATATTCTGACGATATGTTTAATAAAACAATTTGAAAATTAGGAACTTACATTTGGAAAATTATTCTCCCCATTTCATTCTAAAATTTCACCTGTGAAAGTTCTTTGAGCCATCTGGTCATCTTAATTCTAACTACTGCATTTTTTTTATGAAGATTATTATAAGAGCCTCCTAATTGTGATCTTCCTGCTTCAGTTTGCCCCTGTACTCAGTCCTGAAATATAATTATTTCCTTGAACACCCTACAATTTCCCAATTTGAAAAGGTCTAAATACTGTATTATCTACACAAATATTGCATTATTTGAGTCCAACCTAATTCCCCTCCATAAATTCTATCACCTTTGACTTTATTTCTCTACAAAATTCATATAAACTCTGCCTCCCTGGAATTCTTCTCTAACCATAGGGTAAAATTTTCCAGTTCTTCATGCTTCTTGTGCCTGGCATCCATTATGTCACTTCAGAAATGTTAATCTACCCATTGTTTAGACTAAAATATGTGCTTACTTATGAATCTTCTCTGATGCCTCCAGAGTGTTGAACTGCCCCATCCTCCCAAATTTTCTGATTCTGTGGGACCTTTATACATAGCATTTCTAACATGTCTTCAATGCAAGGACAACATAACATTTTTATTTGTATTTTCACATACCAATATTTAGCCTGACACAAAGTAGATACCCAATAAGTATTTTGATAAAAAAGAATAAACAAATGGTGGAGCACCTGGGTGGCTTAGTCGGTTGGACGTCCGACTTTCGCTTAGGTCATGATCTCGCGGTTCGTGTGTTCGAGCCCCGCATCAGGCTCTGTGCTGACTGCCAGCTCGGAGCCTGGAGCCTGTTTCAGTCTGTGACTTCCTCTCTCTCTGACCCTCCCCTCCTCATGCTGTCTCTCTCTCTCTCTCTCTCTCTCTCTCCTAGAAATAAATAAAAACATTTAAAAAAAATAAATCTTAAAAAAAAAAGAATAAACAAATGGATGGGTAATTTAACTGTCCCTTCACCAAATTATGAGTACAGTAAATTATTTTTGAGCATTAGACTACAGTCCAGTATTAGGCTTTCCAACTGTAAATTTTGGTGAAGTTTGAGTACCAATTTTTAAAGTTTATATTAAGAGCCCGTATTGTCAGTTCTGCGTGACTTGATTTGGATTTCAGTCTAATAACTGCAATCATGAGGCTTCAATTAGACTTACATATTGGTAGGAATACCAGTTAAGGTACATTTAAAATATTGTGACAAGGAATTTGGTTCTGAATTCTATTATTTCATATCAGTAGGTGATGACTGTGAAATGAAAGGCACTGAAAATAATTTTTTCTCATGAACTTCTCTGACCTACTATTAGGAGTAAAAGTTAAAGAATTGTTTCTTATTTAAAGAAGAATTACTAAATGAAAAATGCACACACACTCAAACATATATGCATAGGAACTCACTTGGCAGTACTTACTATTTATTTTTAACCTCAGAAAAGAGTCTTTATGCCATACATGCCCTTGGTGACTTTACATCATCTTAAATGAGGCCATAAAGAAAGAAAGTGCCTACAGCAGGAGACTATAAATTAGTGCTAGTAGGGTCTACAGAAGCACCAACTTTAAACATATTAAACTGGGAAATTTGAACTTTGTTTTTCTACTTCTTTTAGCTCTTACTAACAAAAATATAATTAAAATTCTACTGTGCATCTTCAGGATTTATCTCAGAAGCCAATAACAAGGTTACTGAATGCTAAAGTACAGTATCTTTACAGCCAAAATTATTGCAACTAACAATTTAATTATATATGAACAGGCATACCTGTAGGTGAGCAGTCAAAACTACTATCCCAATTAAGCAATCTGTGTCATGGTCTTTAAAAATGATAGCCCCCTTGACTTATCTATATATACTTTACATTTTCCATGAATAAGAGTTTTAAATAGAAAAATAAGCCATATATATACAGAATGAATTGATAAATTTATAATAGCATAAATGAAAAATATCCAAATATCCATCAGTTGGGAGTTAAGAAACTTCTACCTCATGGAGTATTACACCTACACTTTTAAAAAGATAATTTTTAGGGACGCCTGGGTAGCTTAGTCGGTTAAGCGTCCGACTTTCACTTAGGTCATGATCTCGCGGTTCGTGGGTTTGAGCCCCGCATTGGGCTCTGTGCTGACTGCCAAGTCAGAGCCTGGAGCCTGTTTCAGAGTCTGTCTCTCTCTCTCTCTGACCCTCCCCTGCTCACGCTGTCTCTCTCTCTCCTAGAAATAAATAAAAATATTTTTTTAAAAGATAATTTTTAAATAGATGTAACCATTAATTCTCAAATGTAAAATGAACATGTGTTAATTTTTTGATTTGCCCTATTAATTAGTAAATGATACAGTAAAGTGTTAAAAAGTATTTCAAAGGAGAATCCAGGGAAGAAACACATGCATGGACAGTCATATATAATAAAATAAATTTGTTAATAGATACAAATTTGACTTCTTTCAGGGTGATTGGTGTGGAATTGACTCAATTGTATCCTTACCAGAAATTTTTTTTCTTTTTTTTGCATCTTTAGGGTTCATGCTTTCTCTTTGGAAGGGATTCCTAAGCTACGTTATAGAGATAGGAAAATCTGGCAGAATCCAGGACTTCTTCTTTTTTTTTTTTTTTTTTCTGAGAGAGAGACACAGCATGAGCAGAGAAGGGTCAGAGAGAGGGGGAGATATAGAATCTGAAGCAGGCTCCAGACTCTGAGCTGTCAGCACAGAGCCTGATGCGGGGCTCGAACCCACAAACTGTGAGATCATGACCTGAGCCGAAGTCAGACACTTAACTGACTGAGCCACCCAGGCACCCCCAGAATCCAGGACTTCTTGAGTTAAGGTAATCATTGGGAATACAATGACCATGGCAGTTAGAGACTGCAAGCAGAACACCTGAGAGGAGAATCCTGAGAAGGAGAATTCCAGAGACCTGTAAAGTCCTTGTCTGAGTTTTCATCTAGGTATTAATAGATGTAATAAAACAGTCTGAGGCTGGTAAAAGAAGTGGGCAAAAGAAACAAAACAATCCCAAAGTTCAAACAGAGCTGGGAAAACTTCATTTCCCATTAACAAGAGTGGAAAACCTCATTATTCATGGGACATTGGATGGAATAATTGGAGAATTTTACCTAAAATTAGCCAAAAACTAATTTCTTATCTAAGAAATTTTAACAATAAAACCAAAAAAGGATTTCCAAATAATTTAACTTAATTCCAAGGTAAAGTTAAAGAATATTTATAAAAATACAACATATCTAGCTTCCAACAAGATAAAATTCTTAATATCAGACATTCAGTTGAGAAAAATATCAGGAATACAAAGTTTCAGGAAAGTTTGACCCATAATGGGGAAATATCAATATTAGTACTCCTTTTTTAAAAATATGTTTATTTATTATTGAGACAGAGAGAAACAGAGCATGAGGGAGGGAGGGGCAGAGAAAGGGAAACACAGAACCTGAAGCAGGCTCTGGGCTCTGAACCGTCCTCACAGAGCCCGACATGGGGCTTGAACCATGTGAGATCATGACCTGAGTGAAGTCGGATGCTTGACTGACTGAGCCACCAGGCACCCTGCAATATTAATAATCTTTGCAAGAGCATTCATAATAGAACTGGTACACAAGGGCACTAAATGCTATAAAAATATATTCTCTATATTCACAAAGGCCAAGAGAGGATTGTACATCAGGTAGAGATATGGGGGAAATGGCTCAAGTAAGCTCCTAGATATGAAAACAAAAATATTTGAGATAAAAAATATGCTACATAGGGTATCAGAATGGATAAGAAAACATGACCCATCTATATGTTGCCAATAAGAAACTAATTTTAGACTGAAAGACACCTGAAGATTGGAAGTAAGGGGATGGAGAACCATCTATTATGCTAATGATCATCAAGGGAAAGCTGGAGTAGCCATACTTATATAAGACTAACTAGATTTTATTTTATTTATCTTATCTACTTATTTATTTTTTCTATTTTCTAAATTTATTTTTTAATTAACATCAAAACTTATTTATTTTTTAATGTATGTTTATTTTCGTGCTTGCATGAGCAGGGGATGGGCAGAGAGAGAGAGGGAGACAGGATCAAGGATCTGAAGTGGCTCTGCAGTGGGAGTGGAGATCCTGATATGAGGCTCAAATTCACAAGTTGCAAGTTCATGACACTTAACAAACTGAGCCACCCAGGCACCCCTAGATTCTAAAATAAAGACTGTAACAAAAGATGAAGAAGGGTATTGTATCATAATTATGGGTGTTATCCACCAAGAATATCGAACAACTGTAAATATTCCCCCAACTTGAAAGCATGCAAATGTATAGATCAATCATAAGCATAAAAAATTCATTGAAAATAATATAGTAGGGGACCTCAACATCCCCCTTATAGCAATGGACACATCATGTAAGCAGAACATCAACAAGGAAACAATGGGTTTGAATGACACACTGGACCAGATGGGCCTACCAGATATATTCAGAACATTTCATCCTAAAGCATCAGATAAACATTCTCCAGAATAGATTACATACTGGGTCACAAATCAGCCCCCAACAACCACTAAAAGATCAGGTAAGTACCATGCATATTTTCAGAATACAATGCTCTGAAACTTGAAATCAATAATGGGTTAACCAAGAAATTAAAGAGGATATTCAAAAGTACATGGAAGCCAAAGAAAATTAAAACAGTCCAAAAACTGCAAGGCAGAAAAGGCGGTCGTAAGAGGGAAGTATTTAACAATCCAGTCCTTCGTAAAGAAGGAAGGAAGTTCTCAATACACAACCTAGCCTCACATGTAAAGGAGCTGGAAACAGAGCAGCAAATAAGGCCCAAAACCAGTAGAAGAAGGGAAATAAAGATCAGTGCTATCAAAATTAAAAAACAGATCAGTGAAACTAGGAGCTGGTTCCTGAAAGAATTAACAAAATCAATAAACCCCTTGCTGGATTGATCAAAAAGAAAAAGGAAACGAGCCAAATAAGTAAAATCATAAACGGGAGATATAACAAACAACACCACAGAAATACAAACAATAAGAGGATATTATGAGCAATTAAATGCCTATAAATTGGGCAATCTGGAAGAAATATACAAATTCTTAGAAACTTAAACTACCAAAACAAATAGGAAGAAATAGAAAATTTGAACAGACCCACAGTCAGTAAAGTTATTGAATCAATAATAAAAAAAAATCTCCCAAAAAACAAGAGTCCAGGACCAGATGTCTGTCCAGGGGAATTCTACCACATATTTAGAGAAGAGTTAACACCTATTCTTTTGAATCTGTTCTGAAGAGTAGAAATGGAAGGAAAAGTTCCAAAGTCTGTCTCTGTAGCCAGCATTACCTTGATTCCAAAACCAGATAGACACCCTACTAAAAAGGAGAACTACAGCCCAATTTCCCTGATGAAAATGGATGCAAAAATTCTCAACAAGATACTAGTAAACTGTATCCAAAATACATTAAAAGAGTTATTCACCTCAATCAAGTGGGATTTATTCCTGGGATGTAGGGCTGGTTCAGTATTCACAAATCAATCAGTGTGGTACATCAATAAAAGGAAGGATAAGAAGCACATGATCCTGTCAATACATGTAGAAAATACAGAATCCTTTCCTGATAAAAACCCTCAAGAAAGTAGGGAGAGAAGGAACATATCTCAAGATCATAACTGCCCTATATGAAAGACCCACTGCTAATATTATCCTCAGTGGGGAAAAACTGAGAGCATTCTCCCTAAGGTCAGGAACAAGACAGGGATGTCCACTCTCACCATTACTATTTAATATAGTACTGGAAGTCTTAGCTTTAGGAATCAGACAACAAAAAGAAATAAAAGGATCCAAATTGGCCAGTGAAAGACAGGCAGCAATAGGTATCCTAGAGGAGAAAACAGGCAACAACCTCTTTCACATCTGTTTCAGCAACTTCTTACTAGGCATGTCTCCAGAAGCAAGGGAAACAAAAGCAAAAATGAACTATTGGGACTTCGTCAAGATAAAAAGCTTCTGCATGGTGAAGGACACAATTAGCAAAACTAAAAATAACTGTTGGAATGTGAGAAGATATTTGCAAATGACATATCAGATAACGGGCTAGAATCCAAAATCTAAAAAGAAATTATCAAACTCAACACTCAAAACACAACTAATCCAGTGAAGAAATGGGCAAAAGACATGAATAGACGCTTCTCCAAAAAACACACCCAGTGGGTAACAGGTACATGAAAAAATGCTCAGCATCACTCATCATCAGGGAAATATAAATGAAAACCACAGTGAGCTATCACCTCACTAAGAATGGCTAAAATCAACAACTCAGGGGAAAAGAGATATTGGCAATGATTCAGAGAAAGAAAATTCTTTTGTACTGCTGGTAGGAATGCAAACTGGTGTATCCACTCTGGAAAACAGTATGGATATTCCTAAAGATTAAATATAGACCTACCCTATGATCCAGCAATTGCACTACTAGGTATTTACCCAAAGGATACAAAAATACTGATTCAAAGGGGCATATGGACCCCAGTGTTTCTAGAAGCACTATCAACAGTAGCCAAAATATGGAAAGAGCCCAAATGTCCATCAACTGATGAATGGATAAAGAAGATGTGGTGTGTATACACACATACATACACAATGGAATATTGGTCGGCTATCAAAAAGAATGAAATATTTCCATTTGCATCAATATGGATGGAACTAGGGCATATTATGCTAAGTGAAATAAGTCAGTCAGAGAAAGACAAATATGATTTCACTCATGTGGAATTTAAGGAACAAAACAGATGAATATAGGGAAAGGGAAGCAAAAAAATGGATAAAAACAGAGGAAGCCAAACCATGAGACTCTTAAATGAAGAGAACACACTGAGGGTTGCTGGAGGGGATGTGGTTAAGGGAATGGGCTAAATGGGCAGTGGGCTTTAAGGAGGGCACTTGCTGAGATGAGGACTGGGTGTTTTATGTAAGTGATGAATCACTAAATTCTATTCCTGAAATCATTATTACACTGTATGTTAACTAACTTGGATTTAAATTTTAAAAAATTGAAAGAAATATGCTAGATGTAATTAACAGCAGATTAGACATTGCAGAAGGAAGAGTAAGTAAGTTAATAGAATACATTGATTTCGAAACTACCCAAAATAAAACACAGAGAAGAAAAACAGGTCCAACTGAAAAAGAATGAACTGAATATCAGTGAATTATGAGACAATATTGGGTTGTCTAACATGAATGTTACTGGAGTTCCTAATGGAAAGGGATGAAGATAGAAAAAAATATTTGAGTAACTGATGAAAAACTTCCTGATTTAATTAAAACCATAAAACTACAGATCTACAAATGTCAAAATATTCCAACAACAAATAAACAATAATATTTAAATTTGTATTCAAAAGCTCTTTAAATATTAATGAGAATATTACCTGAGGCATAAAAAGGTAAAAAGATTTTATCACCAGAAGCCCCTCACTTACAGGTATGTTAGAAGAAGTATTTTAGACACGTAATGTAGGAACATCTAGATCTACACAAAAGAATGAAGAGTAGGGGAAATGATAAATATCTTTGTAAATATTTTTTAACAAGTGATTTTTCTAGTTTCAGAATATCTTTTGAAGATAGCTATTTGAAGCAAGATCAACAATTAGCATATATCAGTGACCACCCCAACTGTCAGGTGACATTAGGATGAACTATGTGTGACAAATAGAGCTATCAAGTCCTCTCACCTGAGGACTAGTTATCATGTACTTTTTGAACATGTATGCAATTAGTATCTGATGTACTGTATCTGATGTACTGTATATACAAGGGTAAGATTTCTTTCTGTCTTTGTAATCTCTTAGGAGATTGCCTGTGTTGTACATCACATTCTAATTTAATGCCTACTCTAAAATAAAACTGAACTTTGACCACACTATGCAGCATATATTAAGGTAGGCTCAAAATGATTCATAGCTCTAAATATTAAAAAGTATGCGTTCTAAATTTTTTGATGTTTATTTAGTTTTAAGAGAGAGAGACAGAGCACCAGTGAGTGAGGGCAAAGAAAGAGAGAGAATCTGAAACAGGCTCCAGGCTCTGAGCTGTCCATATAGAGCCTGATGCAGAGCTCAAATTCACAAACCATGAGATCATGACATGAGCCAAAATTGGACACTTAACGAACTGAGCCACCCAGGTGCTCCTAAAAAGTATCTATTCTAAAAGAAATCGTGGATATAAATCTTTGAGGCTTTGGATAGGCAAAGACTTCTTAGGTATAATACCAATTGTCTGAGCCATAGAAGAGGAAAACCATTATAAATAGAACTCCATCAAAACTAAAATTTTCTGCTCTTTGAAAGTCCTCATTAGAGAATGCAAGAGAAGCAACACACTAGGAGAAAATATTTATAAATGTGTATCTGACGAATGATTTGTATTCAGAATATGTAAGGACTCTCAAAATAGAAAATTGGTATCTTTGAGTCAATGCTAATATAAATACATAATTGGTTACTTACTCAAAATCAAGGAAAACAGGCAAATCTCCACACAAATAATCCCAAATAATTTGTATTGATACCCTTTCCCAGAGAGATGAAACATAACTCCTCACTCCTTGCATGTGGGCTGTACACATTGAGTTTGTTCTAAAGAGTGTAGTATGGAAAGGGGGGAAACTGTAACTTCACAGATGGTCACTATTACCTCAGTCACATGATTAGGTTTAACATTAAGAATGTCAAATCATAGTGACAGAATGTCCTACTGCTATGTTATTTAAAAAGAAGTTTAATTTTCTGATTTTCCTCCCCAAAATATAAAATACAGTCTAATCATCAGATGATATCAAAAAAATCCCGGTAGAGAGGCATTCTGCAAAACACCTGATACTCTTCAGTACAATCAAGGCCATCAAAAACAAAGTTAACAATATTGTATATTTGAAATTTGCTAAGATGATAGATTTTAAGTTTTATTACTATAAAACAAGAAAGGGAAACAGTATGTGAGGTGATGTATATGTTAATTAGTTTGATTGTGCTCCATATTTATCAGTATATACTTACATAAAAATTTAAAGTTGTGTACCTTAAATATATATAATTTTTAATTGTCAGATATACCTCAGTAAATCTGGGGGAAAAGTGTCATCAACCAAAACAAACAAACAAGGAAAGTGTGAGAAACTGAAATCATGAGCATTATAAGTAGATAAGACAACTAAATATGGAATTCTGGCTAGAGATCTGGAACAGAAAAAGAACATTAGGTAAAAATTAAATATGAATAAAGTTTGGACTTTATTTTCTAATTAATGAATAATGTTTCATTAATTGTGGCAAATATACTAATGTAAGATGTTGATAATAGGGAATTGGGGTGTGAGATTTATGAGAACTCTCTGTACCATCTTTTCAACTGTTTTGTGTTTCTAAAACTGTTTACTTTTTAAAGATGTTCATATATCAGATATTCTCTTGCTAGGTAATTTACCCAATATAAGTGAAAGGGTATATTCATACCAAAATTGTACACATATTTTAGCAGCTTTATTTGAAATAAAGAAAACCTAAAAACAGTACAAATGTCTGTCAACAAATGAATGGATATACAAAATGTGGTTTATGCAAACAGTGTAATACAGTTCAGCCCCCCAATCAACTATTGATACATGCAACAATATGAATGAAAATTAAAACAATTATGCTGAATGAGAGTTTATAAAAAATATTTTACATACTGTATGATCCTATTCTGGAGAAATAGAAGAGGATTTATTATATTTGTGTATCTTTCTATTTATAAAATACAAAGTAATCTCTAGTGACAGAGAAAATCAGGGGATGCCAGAAGACTGTGGGTGGGGATAGGAAGGAAGAATGGATGGCAAAAGGTTGTGATGCAGGCAAGCTGGGCCTGAGAACCTGGAGGGTGGTCCTGCAGGACCACTCAGGAGGGTCCTTGGCTTCACGCAGGACAGAAATCAAATGGGAGCCAGAGAAAGTGAAAACAGAATTTTTGAATATTGTAAGTTTCAGGTAGAGAATCATAGATGGAGTGTCTGGGACACTCGGAAAGGAGGAGTCTCATTGTCACTTGGGATTAGGGGTTATATTGGACAAGGTGTTTAGGATATGTATTCCTGTAGGAATCCAGGCTAGTGTCCAATCAAAGGCAAGTGACAGGTGAATAATAGGTATTATTTTAGAAATCATGAGGGTAGGGGAAAGTTGATGCCAGAATCAGCCAAAGTTTGTTTGAAGCTAATGTCCTGGAGCATGTTTGGGATCTGATTGTTAGATGTTATCAGCTATTTGGGGGCCTAGTATGAAACTCAGAATGATTTACTTTATTGCTTCTCCCTTAAAGTAGAGACATAGCTTCTTTGGCTGATTCAGAAGCAAAATGTAGAACATGAGTAAAGGGAGCCTAGCAGAAAAATAACAGAGACAGAGACTTTAAAAAAAAAAAATTATTTATTTTTAGAGAGACAGGTTGGGGGGTGGGGGAGAGTGGAGGTGTGTGCACAGGGGAGGGGCAAAGAGAGAATCCCAGGCAAGCTCTGCCCTATCAATGTGGGACCTCATGCCAGTCGAACTCATGAACCATAAAATCCAGACCTGAGCCGAAACCATTGGTGGGATTCTCAACTGACTGACCCATGTAGGTACCCCAGGATGGATCCTTTCTAAAATGGAGTCTCTTCAGCTTCCCTGCCTCAGTTACATGGCAATTTCAGAAGCTAATGACTATGTTGGTTGTGGTAATGGCTTCATAGGTTAATAGATATATCAACCTTTTCAAACCATACCCTTTAAATTTATGAAATTTATTGTGTAATAGTTATACTCTCAATAAGTCTATAAAATGTAAAACTAAGGAGGCAATAAAACTGAAAATATAATTATATAAATAATAATTTTATCTCAACTGGTAATTGTTTAAAGTTTTAACTCCCAAATTTTTATTTACTATATGTTATTTCATCTAGATTAGGTAGACAAATTTTGCCTAGTTTTTGGACCAAAACTTTTATTAAAATGACTCTATAAAGGAATTGATTTCCCCAAACATACTTTTGAGACAGTTGTCAGTTACATTTTCCTATTCAACAAACACAATCCTATCTTCCCAGGGAACTTCACTTAAAGTGTATTAATATTCATAATCTATCTGAAAATTGTCACAGTAGTCATTCTTTCCACTTAGACATTTTATTTTCCTTTTAAAATGCAAATATATTATCTGGGAGGATGAGCACATTAAATCATTAACAGCCATTGGAAATATGGTTCAATTAGCTCAATAGTCTCTCTTTACTCCTTCAAAGAATTAGGAGGAGTTAATGGTATCAGGGAGTTGGTACTCAGGACAAGAAGTAATTGACTTTGAAGAATCAGCTCTCCTTAAGCATCTTGGTAAACAGCCAGATGAGAGGCATTAGCATCAGAGAACCTGATTACCTACGAAGGTTACAAAGGAATGAGGAACTAGTCATAATCTTAACTAAAACATCCTTATCCTTGGTCTTAAATTGTTTTTGGTATGTGAAGGTATTTAGACATTGGGGCAATTCCATGCTTATTCTTTTTAAAAGTATACATTAACAAAAACTATAGAATTTTAAACATTTGAAAGCATGGTTGTTATTTCAAATCTATAAGTTTACATTAGTAACATTCAATTTTTATATTCTGCCTTTTTAGGTAAATATTATAGTTTCAAGGTTGGAAATATTCTGGCAATTTTATGTTATGGAGCTAAAAAAAAACTCATGACATTTTGGTTATGAGGCATTATCATCATTCTTTCAGTCAATATATTTATGGAATACTTGCTCTGCTCCAGGACTAGGGTAGTAATGGGGAAATAAACTTAAAACACAAAGTTTCAATTTCAACCATATTTAATTGGGAGTATACAATATAGGAATTTTAATGACATATATTTGTTATTGTAATATGTTAATAATACAAACACAAAATACAAATACAAAATGTGTTTGTTACTAACATATTACTATAATATTCTATTGAATTCAAACCAATATAATATTTGTTAGAGGACAATTTAGTCTCTGACCACAAGATCCAAAAAACACTGACAGAAGTAGTAAGGAATAAAACCTCTAGCAAGGGAAATGTATCATTCCTAAAGGTAAAGATAATTGAATTATTAGTCCTAGTTTCATTTTTGTCTGCCTCAGCCTTCTGCACTTACTCTGCAGTAGAGAATTATGGTTTGAGAGCCTAGGAAGTTAGTTTGTAGGAACTAATTTGCATCTCATTAATTAATAATGCATAATTACATGTATGTACTGCCAAATGTGGATATATTTCCAGTGAGATTTTTAGGACAGATGGGGATCTCAGAAATCAACAAGATTATATGTAAATTTCAGATAATGGCAATAGAATGATTTATTTTCTTTTATTTTATTTACTTTACTTTATTTTATTTTAATGCTTGCTTATTTTTAGAGAGAGAGAGAGAGAGAAAGAGTGCAAACGGAAAGGAGAAGAGAGAGAGAGAGGGAAAGAATCCCAAGCAGCCTTCACACTCCACATCAAGCTAGGCACAGGGTTCAAAATCACAACCATGAGATCATGACCTGAGCCGATACCAAGGGTCATATTCTTAACAGACTGAGCCACCCAGGCACCCCAACAAGGATTTATTTTGAATTAAGGTATTTTTTAAATTCTTAAATATTTATTTATGATAGCATGTGTGAGATTTATTCATCAACTTTATTAATATGTGATTGAATAACCTGAATCACTTAAGGCAGCATATTTCATTTGAAGAAAAGGAAAAAGAGATTATATCTTGATATTGACAATAGATGATAAAATGTGGGATACAGCAGTGGATAACAGGTCCAGAAAATAAAGGAGGAGGAGGACTAGGGGATGACTAAACTGAAGAGCATATATATACATACGCATATGCATCTACAAATACATACATAATATATATTAATATGAATTTGAGTAAGAACAAATGTAACTAAAAATAAGAAACTTGGGGCCCCTTGGTGGCTCAGTCACTTGAGTGCCTGACTTCGGCTCAGGTCTGGATCTCACGGTTCGTGAGTTCAGGCTCTCTGTCAGGTTCTGTGCTGAGAGCTTGGAACCTGGAGTCTGATTCAGATTCTGTGTCTCCCTCTCTCTCTTTCTCTGCCTCTCTCCCATTTGTTCTGTCTGTCTCTCAAAAATAAATAAAAATATTAAATAAATTAAAAATAGTAAGAGACTTAATTTTCCCTATTGAAATAAGAGATTTCTCTCCTATCCATTCTCTTAGAGCATTTACTTTAGAAAAGTTGTAGTTATAAGTATTTTTTTCCCTTTGAAATCTATATAAATCCTTTTGAAAACTAAATGGGCATTTTGTCAGCTTTATGACCCAAAAATGTCTTCTCAAGGTTTGGGAACCATTTCTTTGAGGGAAGATAGCACACCTGTCTCCTAGTTTCTGCAGCAAGGCCTGAAGCTAACTTCAATAGACACCTTGCTTCAACTTGTAAAACTACCTCTTGCAATACAGACATAAGGTTTTTTTTTCCCCCTCTTGTGGATAAAGTCCATTCTTTTAAAAAAAATATTTATTTTAATGTTTATTTTTGAGCTAGAGACAGAGCGCAAGCAGGGGAGAGGCAGTGAGAGTTGGAGACCTAGAATCTGAGCTGTCAGCACATAGCCGAACACGGGGCTTGAACCCACAAACTCTGAGATCATGACCTAAGCCAAAGTCAGATGCTTACCCAACTGAGCCACCCAGGTGCTCTGGATAAAGTCAATTCTTAACATTTGGTCAGCCCAACTAACAGATAAATTTAGGGTGAACTCTATGTGACAAAAGGTACTGTCAGCCTCTTGTGTGAAGACTGGTCATTATTTATGTTGAGAATGTAATGGGTTTTCTATTCCTGCTTGGCTATGTAAGAGTGAGAGTAGGTTGCCTGTGATGTGCATAACATTTCAGCTTAATGCTTATTTAAAAGAAGTATTCTCTTTCTCTAATATCTTTGTGGAAAGATATTTCTGAATTGTCAGAATTTTGTTTTTAATTCTATTTCCCTAATAATATGCATATACATATGCATTTACAATATATGTGTGTACACATGTATGTATGCATGTGTGCTTCTGCCCAAATTGTTGTAGTGCTATCATAAACATGCAATATAACCATTTATTTATTTTAAAATTAAGATGATTCTGATTAAACTGAGAAGAGAGGTCTAGCAGAAGTTTACTTTTATGCTTTCAAAATCCTGATTAAGTACTATATGTTTTGTATTCTTGAAGCATTCTGAAAATTACTGAAAGCTAAATATATATAGTATGCAACATAATTTTAAACATCTATAATTACAAACGTATATTGCTTTGTATGCATATTGAAAACTATACAATGTTAGATCTAATACCAGAACGTTAAGGTACCAAAAGGAGTATCTGGGGCAGTGCTGTGAAATTATTTGGAACTGTTTCTTTCAGTTGATTCTTAGCTATTATTACATTTTAAGTACAAATAAGACATTTTCCCATTTTCTTCATGTATAAGAAGAATTATGGAAATACACTATATATTTATAAGAAGTCTAGATAGGGTTTATTCTATGGAAGGAGTCTCATGCTTCTTAGAATTTTTCCGGTTTTGAACACAAAGTCAAACATAAATTTACCCTGGAGGTTCAGGTTCATGTGTGTATATGTAGAGAGAGAGAAAGAGTTTTCAAATAGTTACAACCTGAACCTAGAGAACCCTTTCAGTTTTGACACTGAGACCTTTATTTATCTCGATGAATTTTTCTTTTTTCTTTCAGAAATTATTTTTAATGATTATCATTGATGCAGCCATTTTCTACAAGCTATTTTTACTCGATTTATACTTCAAGTTTTATTATGATTTTTTAAAATTTTGTCTCTACATTCATATATATTTACCCAGATCATTCTCCTTTTATTTATGTACAGAATGTAGACTTATAAAGTTATATATTTATCTCCAAAAAGTGTTTCATTTAATGCTCCCAAAGGATTTCATTATTATTTTTAAAATTTTAAAGGAGACAAAATTTTTTGATTTTTAATGTTTATTTTTTGAGAGAGAGACAGAGCACAAGTGGGGGAGGGGCAGAGAGAGAGGTAAAAACAGAATTCAAAGCAGGCTCCAGGCTCTGAGCTGTCAGCACAGTGCCAGCCTGATGTGAGTCTTGAACCCATGAACCTTGAGATCATGATCTGAGACAAAGTCTGATACTTGGGTGATTGAGCCACCCAGTGCCCCTATTTAAAAAAAATTTTAATTCAGTTTCTTGACTATGTGTTCCAGCCATTAAACTGTTTAACTCCCTGTGGTTTGTATTAGTTTTGTTTGATACTCTCTCTGACATGGAACCTCATGGATGGTTTGGAACTACACCACTTCTCCCTCCCTTTCATTCTTCTTATCTTCCTTCCAGCTCATCTCAGTATCTTACTAATCAAATGGAATCAGTTTTTTGGATAGTGAAACACAGTGATCTCCACATCTGTGAGCCTACAATGTAACAGTAGATGCGATGCCTATCCTTTGCTTAGGTATCTAGAAAAACCCTCTCTGGTCTTGGATTTCTTTCTGATCCTCCTGCATGAGTGGTATGGAAGTTCTGCCTACCTCCTTCATCTCTTGGCTCCTTAGAGGATCTGATTTTCACACAGGGCCAATGTGGACTTACTTTCAGTACTCCTGCAGGATTGACAGTTCTCTAAGTAGCAAGCTACCAAAATTCAGAGATTTTCTGTTGTTTATTGTCTCCTTTTCTCAAAGGGAGAGAGAATTCTACAACAGTTTTATAGTTGGGTAATGTTTTTTTTTTTTCTTAATTCACTTTGCCAATATCTGACTTTCAATTTTTGCATTTAGTCCAGTTACAGCTAATATAGTTACTGATAATGTTAGAGATTTAGTGAGCTTTTATTTTCTGCTTTCTGTTGTTCTCTCTGCCTTTTATTTCTGTTTTTTATTTTTTTCCCTGCCTTCTTTGGGTTACTCTGGAATTGATGTATTTTTTTTTTTTCTGTTTTGAGTACATCTCTTTGCAGAGTTGTTTTTAATAGTTCTTGATATTACATTATATATATGTAACTTATCATAGTCTGCTGGTGTTGACAATTTTACCAGAATGAACAAAGTATACAATATATAAAATTGATCTCTCATTATATCACTTTACCTTCTTCATTTATCATGATTGCTTTAAATATTTTATGTATATTAATTGAGAAGTATATCAGCTAGTATTACAATTTTTGCTTTATCCATAAAACATTCTTTAGAAAATTCAAAATGAAAAGAATAATGTGGAAGCACCTGGATGGCTCAGTCGGTTGAGCATCCGGCTTTGGCTCATGTCATGATCTCACAGTTTGTGGGTTTGAGCCCCACATCGGGCTCTGTTCTGACAGTTCAGAGCCTGGAGCCTGTTTCAGATTCTGTGCTTCCCCCTCTCTCTGCCCCTCTCTTGCTCATGCTCTGTTTCTCTCTGTCTCAAAAATAAATAAACTATTTAAAAAATTTTTTTAAAAAGAAAAGAATAATGTGTATAATTACCCAGTTACCCAGTCTTTTACTATTCCTGTCGTTTACTATTCCTGTTATTCTTCAGGATTCTGTAGTGATTAGATAATTCCCTTTAGCCATTTTTTAAGTAGGTCTACTGACAACAAATTCACTTAGTTTTCTTTTATCCCCATAGGATATTTTCATTGGAAATAGATTTCTGATTTGACAGTTTTTTTTTTTCTTTCCATATTTAAAAGCCGGAGATCCATTTTATTCTGACCTCCATAATTTCCTGTGAGAAATCCAGTGTCATTTGAATTGGTTCCAGATTAGGTGTCAGTCCTCTCTGTCTGCTTTTGAATTATTTTCTTTGCTTTCATTTCCCAGCTGAAACTATGATGTGCTTTGCAGTGACTGTTACTTTGTTTGTCCTAATTAAGGTTTATTTAGCTTATTAAATCTGTAGATTTACATCTTCTGCCAAATTTGAGAAGTTGTATTTCTTTATACCTTTAAGTACTTTTTCAACCTTACTCTATTTTTCTTTGCTGGACTCCAACATAATAGGTGGTAGATCTTTTGCTATATTTGCACAGGTCCCTAAGGCTCTGTTCACATTTTCTTTTTTCTGACTCTTGTTTAGACTGGGTAATTCCTTCTCCTGTATTTCGTTTACTGATTTGTACCTCTGTATACTTTATTCTGCTATTAAAGCCAATATTGAATTTGTGCATTGGGAGGGGTTTTGTATATTTTAGTCTTAAAATTATTATTTGGTTCTTCATGTCTTACACTTTTATGTATTTTTTTCATTTGTTTCAAGTATGTTGATAAATGCTTGCTGAAGCATTTTTATAATGGCTGCTTTAAAACTTTTGTTAGATAATTCTTATATCTTTGTTATCTAGGTTGTGGTTTCTTTTCATTCAAGTTGAAGTTTTCCTTATTTTCAGTAATATGGGTGTTTTTTTACATCGTAGTTATTACAAGACTCTGGAACTTATTCAAAGATTCTGTTTAATCTGGCTTTTCCTGATACTATTTTGGAAAACAAAACAACAAAAACAAGAATGAAGTAGAAGTCCAGGGCCCCCTCTGCCTCTATTGTACTTGTATGGGTGAGGGATTCTCATTACTCCTGCGGGAGTTCTGGTTTCTCTCTAGACCTGTACAAATACTACCTGACTGTCGAGAATAGGAATGCCTTGTTACTGCCTCTCTTATAACTTCAGCTGACATCATAAGGATCTTGTTACTACTTGGTGGTGATGAATATCCTGACTCTCCAATATGTCTCCTCTGAAACCAACTCATTAATCACATAAAAATATTGTAAACAGACAAAGGTATCAATCATACTTTCCCTGCATGATTTCTTTTGCAATTTTTAAGCTGGTGAATTATTTTCACTATTGAAGTTTCAGCTATTTCTATTTCCATTTTTATATTTGATATACCTTATATAAAGATATTTTGACTGTTTCATCTATCGTATATTTTAATGAAAATTGAGGTGTGAGACTCTTAACTTTTATTTGCAGGTTATTAATCACTAACCCAATACAGTGTGTGGAATAACCCTTTTCCAGTTAGTTTATAATGCTTTTTCATTAGGCCTAAAATCTTTTTTATGTCTTAGTTCTGTGTTTGTCTTCTGTCTCACATGCTATAGGCATAATTTTTAATGTTTTATAAATCCTGCATCAATTTACATAGTAATCTTATTCCCATTCTTGGCTAATAATTATTTTCTTTTAGAAAATATTTTTCATATTTACTTAGTTTTAGAAAGAGAGAGATTGTGTATGAGTGTGGAACAGGCAGAGAGAGAATACCAAGTAAGCTTTGTGCTGTCGGTTAAGGAGTTCACTGTTGAACCCATGAATGGTGAGATGATGACCTAAGCTGAAATCAAGAGTTAGACGCTCAACTACTGAGCCACCCAGACATCTCTTGAGAAATATTTTCTAATTTGCTTTTTAACCCTGTAACAACAGAGATCAAGTTCTGCACATGGTATCAACTAATATGAGAAGAGGAGTTTATTACTACCCAGTGGGAATAAAAATCCCAGCTTCAAATTAGGTCATCTCTGACAGTACCCCAGTGGGGAAGTAGGTGACTTTTTATAGCTAAGCAAAGGAGGAAATCCAAACTCCTTAGCTGGCTTTGCTAGGCTTGGTGGAATGGGGCCATATTTGTATATAGAAGTTGTAGTCTAAAATTTTTCTGTCTTGCTCAGTTATCCCTTTCCTGGTTTTTGATTAGAGTGTTTTTATTGGGGCGTTTGTTTGTTTGTGCCCATTTATATTTCTGGTTTGCCAGCTCTTCAGGTCTAGGCTTGGGATATATGAGGCAAAATGAAAATCCAGGAAACTCACTACTGTGTTGTTTCTTGGGTTCCATGGTCCTCTGTTGGTCTTCCTTCTTTTCAACTTTCAGAGCCTTATTGTTTTATATGTAATATGAATGATATTTAGTCGCACTTAGTGTGAAGAATAAGGAAACAGAAGTCTAATCTACCTTTTTTGTCAAAGGAAGTTGATTGTTCTCTTTGAAATAGAATTTCTATTGTGCTAAGTGTTTTTATATATACTGGAAATTATTTCAGTGCACTGGACATTTACTCCCAATATAAACCTTTTCATAAATTTTGAACTCTGTGTGTGTGTGTGTGTGTGTGTGTGTGTGTGTGTGTGTGTGAGCATGCATGTGTGTGTAAGTATGTGTGCTGATGAGAAATAGAATCTAGGGGCATTTGGGTGGCTTTGTCGGTTGAGCATACAACTTCAGCTCAGTTCATGATCTCATAATCCATGAGTTTGAGCCCGCCTCAGGCTCTGTGCTGACAGCTCTGAGCCTGGAGCCTCAATCAGATTCTGTGTCTCCCTCTCTCTCTGCCCCTCCCCCAATCACTCTCTTTCTATCTCTCTAAAGAAACACAAATTTAAATAAAGAAGTAGTCTCCAAATTTCTGACTGAATGATTTACCATCATACAACTTTTTGATTCATCTAGAAAATTAATTTTTCATACCTATAAATGTACTATCATTATCTCAACTTTCAATATTATATTGATTTCTGGACAAGTGTCTTTTTGATTAATATTTTTTTGAACTGGGAACTGAAATCACAGTGAGTAAATTTTTGTTATTTTCATTCATTTTTACATTTTTTCTAGTCCTTTCTTCTTTTTGACATAGCATACCAATTACGGTGTAGAAACTCCATGAAAGAACTTGTTTTATTTGCCAGCTAATTTGGATGCCTCAGTTGATATAAGGTTATTCTCCTTTCTTTTTTAAAGAATCAATATATGCTTTATGGTGCTTTTAGTAGGGAACAAATATACTGAATTGTACTGTATATTCTTATAGACTTATGGTATTTTCAATATTTTATGCCAGATAATTTCATTGGTTATACCTTTGAGTTATAACTCAAATAAAGTAGATTATTTTAAAAGTTAGATGGTTAAAAAAATAAACATATGAACAGTATTTGAGTAAAAGTAGCTTTCCAAAAGTTCCATGCTTGGTCAATGACTATAAGGCCACAAGTCTAAACGTCTAAACCAAACTGACTCCATGACAGGCTTTAAGTTTCCCCTCTAAACTAGAAGGCCTAAGTTTCAGCTTTCCTGAAACTATCAGGCAGTTACACATTGCCCAAGGCAGGAGAAACCACCCTTGCAACACCCAATCAGGAAAGTCCAGCGACCACCCTCCACATTACTAAGGGAGAGGCCTGGAGATAGAAACTATAGATAGGACCCTGTTACCTAATGTTAAAGTTAACCTGTTAGTCACCGAACAAGACCCTAGGCTCGCTCTGTGATTGGTTGAATTTAAAGGTACTCTAAGTGTTGTAACTGGATCCCGCCAAAAGTAACGAATACTCTAGACAATGTGTATGGTCAAACCTGCTGTCAATGATGTTGAATAATTATGATTGGATCACTGTTCCCATGTCACAACTTCTGTAACTCCCCCGTATCAAACCCCATAAAAACCCTACTCTGCCCTTGTTCGAGGCTCTCAGCATGGACCCATACGCTGGTGAAGTCTGTGAGCCCGAGCTTAAGCCCGTAATAAAGCCCTTTGCCTTTGCATGCATGACTCGGTCTCCCTGGTGGTCTCTGGTTGGTGAGAATACTGCGATCTGGGTATAACATGACCAAAGGCTTTCTCATTCAAGCACTAGTTCATTCAAAAGGCATTTACTGAGCACCAGGCATACACTCATCATTAAGTGAAACAGGGATAAACTGTTGGAAATTAGAAGGAGATCTTCTCACTGTTCAGGTATGCAAAGGGAGTCATCACACCTTAAACAACATTGAAAATAGCATCAATCTAACCACTGGTGTTGGGTTTTATATACCTATTTTAAATTTGTAAAATTAGCAAGTGTAGGCTTATTTTCATGAAGTTTAATTTCAATTACATTCTGAAAGATGAAATTAGAACATTTTTTCCTTTTCTACCTGCCATCCTTCTTATTTAATTGAATTGTTATATTCTTACTATTTTGATGATTTTATAGTGAAATTTAAAGTACTGTCATTAACTTTGGGGGAAAATGATATTAAATATCATTAAATGCTTTAATGACTTTTAGGATATAAAATATGGTCTCATTTAATAATTTTATATATTTGTTATTTTCATGAATGTCTTAAATGTATTATTCCACTTAATTTTTACAACAGTTACATAATGTAGAGCCATGATCGCCTCAGGGTTACAGAAAACATATCAAGTTTCGATATGTTTCATATGGAACATATAGAGTGTTCAGCAGCTAGTAAATATTTAAAAAGCCCAACCCATGTTTGTCTTATCCTAAGATTTATGTTTTTAAAAGCCATAATATACTGTGTAAGTACCAATCCAAAGGAATTACCACAAGACTTTGTAAAGGCAGCTTTAAAATATTTAAAGTGGGAAAATGAAGTTCTAGGGTATTAGACATGGTTATAGTTTGTCCTTCAGTACAGGTTAGATTCTAATTTACCACAGGTCATGTAAAATATCTAGAAATAAAAACCAACCTAGAGCCATAAAATAAAAAAGTGACCTTTAAAATCCAATATTACAGACAAACAACTTTTGCCTCTGGAGGCTGTTGAAGGACAAAATAGGGATAGGAAAATTCACTCTCATTTCCTAGTACACACATCACTTTTTCTAGCCAGAGGAGCAGCCACTGGAATTAAGGCCCGAGAGCTGCAGAAATGAGAGTGCCTTTGGAAAACCTCTATAACTTGTAACAAATACACAGACAGAAACCAGCAGCTTCTAATAGTGGTCTTATGATGAAAAGGGTCAGTATGAGATTCCCTAAAATATGCTATTTTATTCATTGTTTTTGGAATCCTTTCACCATCTGAAACAAACAAACAAACAAAAAACAAAACTTCAGGTTTCAAGAACGAAAGCCTTAGCATTATAAGAAGCCCAGTGGGAATAAGTATTGTGAGCAGCATAATTAGAATACAGAGAAGCTGCTGCCTATACTTTGAATTCTAGTATAATTAATGCAGTTCATGACATTTCCCAACTAACCACTGAAATCCATAATGGAGGAACCATTGCACATTTGCCTAAATTACCTCAACATATAGAGTCAAGATTTTCCAATTGTTTAGCTTAGAAACTGTCCTAATAATGGATATTTGAAAATGATCAGACTTGCAAATTTAAGGCATTTATTTTTAAATTTTACTTTAAGAAGTCTGGGGTGACTCCAAGGAATGGGCATATTTAACAAGCACATCAGCTATTTCTTATGCAGATATTAGAGAGCCACACTTCCTGGAGCAGGAAATAGGCGAATAACTTCTCTTTGATTAAGTATATCCAGATATATTATAAGTGCAGCATTTGATTTTTTAAAAATTAGGGAGCTTTGACAATTAGATAAAATTTTATGTCATAGTCATAAAACTCCATCTAAAGATCATCAATACTGTTCTCACTAAAATGGTTGCTTTATGTACCAAGCTGATCAGATGATTAAGTGATAATAGACCTATTTGATAATTCCATCTAATTGCAGCTATGTTTACAGAGTGTAGACACTAGAAAATGTCTAGAAGTTACCCCACATAAATCCCATGAAAATGAAATGGCATTATTATAGACAAGCTCATTAATGTATTCAACATACCTTCTTTTCTGTCATTTGAAGTAAGTGCCAGTGCTAAATCAGTATATTAAAATATTTTATTGAAAGCTACCACCAGACTGAGAGGAAGCATGAAGGTATAGGACCTGAGTCTAAACAATGTTGCAAAATATTTTAGGATTCTACATTTGCTCCTGAAATATAGTGAAACTCTGCTCTAAACTACCTGACTACACACCAGACTTTCATTATAAAACTTATTTGCACTGATTCCTTCTGAAGTACTATGTGTGCTTATTTAACAACCAAAACTATAACCAGTTTTCTCTAGCTATCATAACTTTAACTGATTTTGTTGACTTCTTTCGACATTGACAAATGTCATAATATTTAGCAAAACAGACAAGTTACAGAAGACTACATATAGTATTAAAAGCTAAATGTAAACATAAAGAGTTAAAACTGAATCTTATATTGATTTGTGGTTAATCTGGACAGTTGATTCCCATTACAGTAAAGTCCCCTGCAAACAATGGATTGATGAATTCTGGGGCTTGAATAGTTGGGGCTTGAACTCCCAAACTGTGAGATCATGACCTGGCCAAATCAAGTAAGACCCTTAACCGATGGAGCCACCCAGGGACCCCTCGACTTTCTATTTCCATTTTATATTTGATATACCTTATATTAAAGATACTTTAACTGCTTTATCTACAGTATATTTTAAGGAAAGTTGAGGTATGAGATTCTAAGAATTATTTGCAAACTGTTAAACTGCTTACCCCAATACATTTATGGAATAATCCTTTCCCAGTTAGTTTATAACTTTATTTAATGGGGTTAAAATCTTTATATATGTCTTAGTTCTGTTTTTGTGTTCTCTGTCTACCACACTGTACACACCTGTTTTAATCTTTCTACTTCATATTTTATATAGTGACCTTCACTCTTCTTGTCCAATAATCATTTCTCTTCTGAAAAGTATTTTAACTATATATGTATACCTTATCATATGTGAGATACTATAATTTATAATAAAATCCTTTGTAGTATATAAAACTAAGAAAAAAATTCTGTCAACTAAAGCAAAACATTCCTTTAATTATTATAAAACACAGTTTGATTTTAGAGTTGTTAACATGTAAAGAATTGTATATTGCACAATACAATGAAATATATTTTTGTGTGGACTTCAGAATAAATTTGCAAATTCCAGTATACATTCCCTTAAATATTGGTAGATGTGTGTTAAACCTATAATTTCATTCTAGAAAAAAATTAACAGGTTTTCTATCTTGCATTATAGTATAAAACTCTATGCACTCTAGTTCTCTCTATTTCCTTAATTTTTCTTAAAAATAGACCTAGATGTTGCACATTTTTATTAAGGTAATTCTTATGTACTTATATGACTTTTCTTTGGTACTTTCAAGGTTAAGTGTGTTTTCATTATATTTTTCAATTTTATTTTCCTGGTGTATAAGGATGCAACTGATATTCTAATATTATGATACTCCAATTCCTTGGGTTGTTTTGTAATTCTGTTATGTTCTCTTTACTCTTTTGTATATAATGCTATTATCTGAAAATCATGATAAATATCATCTCTTACCTATATTTATGATATTTATTTTATGTTGTAATTTAGTGCATTTATTACCACTTATTATTTATTACCATTTATTACCAGTGTAGTTCAGTATATTTAGTTTTATTTAAGCATTTACTATTCATTTATTTCTGACCATAAAACTAACACACACTTACTGATAATTTGGAAAATGTGAAAAGATACAAAGAAGAAAATAAAAATTGTGTATTAAAGTATTATCCAGAAATTGTCCTATACTTTTATAAAGTATAATCATATTTAATATACTATTTTATAATGTGCTTTCTTCACCCAATATATTATAAAATTTTACCCATGTCAATGAATAATCTCTATGACATTATTTAAAATCACAATTTAACCAATCTTCTTTTCTTGGACATTTGATTTTTTTATTTGAATATAGTTGACACTCACCATTACATTAATTTCAGGTGTGAAATACCAACATAGTGATTCAGCAATTTTATACATTATGCTCTGTTCACCAAAAGTGTAGATACCAATACATAACTATAACAGTATAGCAGTATTATCCACTAATTTGAAAGATATTTGTACCCCCATATTTATTGCAGCATTATTTACACTAGCCAAGGTATAGAAGCAACCTAAATGCTCATCAATAGACAAATAAATAAGGAAGATATGGCTTATATTTACGATGGAATATTATGCAGTCTTAAGTTCATTTAGTTTTGTCCTTCTCAGAATCATTAGTTATTCTCTGATGTTTATAAAATCAAGTGCTAGCACTTTCCAGTACTTGGAAACACTTGAATTCAGAATGATCAACTAGGAGAGATGGTGTATTTTTCACTGATATGTTTGCATTCTCTTGTCCGATTCTGTAATGATAAAAGATTCACTGATGCACTTTTGCAAGATATGGCCTGTTTAGTTTCAAAAATGTATTTATTCCTCGGGGCGCCTGGGTGGCTTAGTCGGTTAAGCGTCCGACTTTCACTTAGGTCATGATCTCGCGGTTCCTGTGTTCCAGCCCCGCATCGGGCTCTGTGCTGACTGCCAGCTCAGAGGCTGGAGCCTGTTTCAGTCTGTGACTCCCTCTCTCTCTGACCCTCCCCTGCTCACGCTGTCTCTCTCTCTCTCCTAGAAATAAATAAAACATTAAAAAAAATTTAAAAAACAAAAAACAAAAAACAAAAATGTATTCCTCAAATTGTTAGAGGCTTGTAAGAATCCCTATGAAATTTTCAATTTATTTTTTAGCCACTTTTACTAATTCACTGTAAAGTTTCATTCTTTAAAATGACTAAAAAAATAATGAGTACCTGTATAAATTGAATATAAAATAATAGCATAGAATCATGAAGTTTTGGTAGTACCTTTATAGACTCTAGTCTTGTTTCCTAGATGACATTTTTCCTAGGTAGAAATAATTCTATAAAATCACTGAATGTTTTGCATTAAATTGGTGTTTTAGGTAAGAAAAGATCCAGCTAAGTGAATGGGCCAAAATTCTGAGTACACTCCACAACTTTATCTTCAAATTTATATATACCCAGACATACCCTTAAAATGTCCAATAAAAGTCATTATGATGTTTAATTTTTACTAGGGAAGCTTATTTTTTTTGAAATTTGAATTTGAGAAATAATTCTGGGCCTAGGATCCACTAAAACAAAAATAATGAAAGGACCTGCAATAATATTCACCATTATGTTGTTTAGTATCTGTGATAAGGAACAATACATTTAGAAGCTGAAACATAAAAAATACCATACTGAAATGCTCTTTTTGAAATCAGTTATCATAACTTGGTTTCATATATGGGATTCTTTCTTGTTTGCACTTCTTTCTTTTTTATTCAAAAAATATTTTAATTTTTAAATAATATCTTTCAAAAGTTTGATATGAATTATACCACAGAATTTCCTATATGTTTGGCTGTTTTATCTTTAGTGTCATGTTTCACATTTAAATTCAGTTATGCATGTTTATTTAAGCCCTATTTTTCTGAAAATACAGGATCCTAAATCCTTGATTGTTATTCTTATCTAGTCACCTACCAATCCTTGAGGTTTCACAGAATAACGGATACTGTGCAGTGTTAGGGGATTTGGTTCCAAACTCTAATGCAATCCCTCATGAACTCTTGGACTATAATGAATTACTAATGGCTTCACTACAGACAACTCCAGAGCCTGGAACCAACAGTAACAAATGACTCTATAGTCTCTTTCCTCCAACTCCGTAGTGATGCTCAATGTTCTCTGTCTTCAGGACTCTAGTGACAAGAGTAGAATTGTCCAAATATGCAAATATGTTAGCAAGAAGCAAAAATGTCAAGGGCAAAATACTACCTTTTAAATTTTCTTGGCCTTGAATTTACCTAGGCCTTCCCAGGCAGAGCAAAAGCTGATCTTATTTTTATGGAATCATGGAAAAATGTTTCCAGAGAATACAAAGAGCAGAATCAAGAAAAAGAGAATCAAGAGAGAAGGTATCCAAATTTTCTAAGATTATGCATGCATTTTTGGAGAAATGAATCAAATGGCCATTTGATTTAAAAAAAATTTTACATTTCTGAGAAGTACTTATTAATGTCTTCGTAAACATTTTTGCTGAGGCCTAGTTGATAGTGCTGTGGAGGAGAGGCCAGCTGCGATTCTCCTTATTAGCTATTTTCTGGTTTTGTCCTTATTGCTTTTCTTCAAATAGATCTCATCTTTAACCAAACAAAGCATTTTATAGCCCATTCATAGTTAACTTTAGATTCTTCTTTTTCTATCAAAGGAAAGAATATGCAAAGAATTAGGGGGCCTCTTCCCACACTGTTTCAAATCATTACTTCTCCCCCCAGTCATGCCCCTCATCCATGTGGCACTACTGTTGAAAGTTGCTGAAAGCTTTCATGAAGGGACTGTGATGTTTCCCTCAAGTTACTGAAATTTGAGAATCTATGCATTAATTAAATAAGGACACATTGTGCCTCAGATTGAGAATTCAATCTAATTTAATATACTTAATGGTTATGCTCATTTTTGGTGCCTGAACAAATACAAGTAAGATTATGTAATGTGAATTAGAGACCAACAACTACTACAACAACAAAAAAGCACAAATAGGGATGGCAAAATTGTCTACTACTCATTAATAAATACTAAAGGAGTAGTTTTCTGCTTTTAACAGAGAATTTAAAAGATCTCACAGTAATTCTTATGTTCTTCATATATGAAATATCCTGGCCGTTAAACACATACACTATATCCTCTTTATATTGTACGTTAAATTATTCTGATTAGTTACAATGGAGAAATCTTGGTTTCCTATTTGGATTCTGTTTCCCCTTTAGCAGTTGTGATTGCCCTCTAGTAGGAATTGTGTTACTCTTTCAGTGTTTTTCATATGAAATAGTCTATAAGAACAATAGGACATACAGTATTATCATGTATAATACAAGCTATGTATCCATAAAATTTAGGAAATGCAAACATATATCTAGAATCCAATATGGCCACAGTAGCTTCCTATACATAAGGGCCAAATTCCTCATGAAATGGTATTTCCCAAGTAATTTTTTTTACTAGAGAAAATAATATGAACTATAATCGAGGTTCACATTTTTAGTAACAACTAGGATTGATGATAAAGGCTTTATGATATTTGGGGGAAAGACAGAGAAAATGGGAGCTAAAAGTTAGGATTTTCTTGTTTTGTAATTTTGGCAGAATGTCTGCCAATTGCCGTTAGTTGCCTGGAGTTTATAACCTGTGAAATTAAAAGTAAATTGGGTTTGGGAGTTGGGGAGCTGTACTATTTAAAGTTTTAAAAATACACATGCATTATTTTAATTTAAAAGTATTCTACCTTTTAGAAGCATTTGTATTAGTAGAAATTTGACTTTGTCATTGGGTCTTAACCAGACTGACACTAACCACAACTCTGTTAAGAGAATTGCTTGGTACTTTGGGTCTTCATTCATCGTGATACTATCTGCTAGCCTAAAGACGGCATCACCTTGGTGGTTCTCTTGAGGATACTTTAAACTCTAAATCTTATGTGTTAATTGTAACATTATTTATTCAATAAAATACCATAACCCAAATGTTTTCAAATAGGAATTAATTTAATAACTCATGTCAGTGCAGTTACCAAAATGAGTGAACTATAGTATATAGTTTAACATCAGAAAGAAAACACATCAAGTTGCTAATATTAGTTACCAGTTAGGAATGAGATCAGACAGGAAATGAGAAGAAATTTTTTAAATATAAATCTAGTATACATACATATTTTAATAAAGTGCAAGTGGTAAATTGTGTGGTTTTGTGATTAAAACATACTGTGAAACGATACAGTTATACATCTGTGGACTTCACTCCTGAGAACTTTATTATAAACCAAATGATGCATCCATTAGGCTTTCTCTAATTTTACCCTAAAATAAAAGCCAACAAACAAACTTAGAAACAATAAAAATGTGTTTCCATTCATACCTTGCTTATCCCTAGCTTTTGCATCTCTTGGTATTTAATTAACCTTCACGATTGCGGAATAAAATGTCTTCATTTGATAATGTTTCTGTTGCATTTGGAATTCACTGAGAAATGTTTGTAAAGTATGGCTGAGTAAAGGAATAAAGAGAAAAGGAATCTGGGTAGCAAATATTTCCCCACCTACCATGATGGACATCATCAATGGAAAGTCTGTAAGTCACACTTCCTTGTTTGCAGCAATTCCTACCCCAATGCCCTGGAGGGGAAAAAAAGACACAGAAACCTCTGTAACGGGGTGGGGGGGCGGGTGGAGAATGATCAAGATCCAAGAGCATTTGCTTATCAAAAGTGCAGCTGACTACATTCTGAGATTTTTCTAGGTAACCTATATTGAGAAATCCTAAAACCTGTATAATCAGTTTTGCCTACAGAGATGGTTGATCATGTATATGGCCTTCTTCTTTCTTAAAACTTTGCCCACCTAAATGTACCTGTTCTAGTAGTTTGACAATATTCTGTGGTCCTCAGGACTTATCATTAATCCCACTAATGGCAGCTGTACTTGCAGGGGTAGGTATAGCTTTGTTGTTCTAAGTGACTTTCTTCTCCTTAATTCCTGTTGGGACTTCCTAAAAGTTTGTAGAAGTAAGGAAACTTAAGAAAGTCACTGAGCAGGAGAAAAGAGACAGAGAATGCCATTTAGAGAGATGGATTTGGTCTCTTTGGCTCTGGCCTATTTTACCTTACCAACTTAACTAGAAAGAAGTGAAATTTGCTTCAGTACTCTTTATAACATTCTCCCATTCTGCTCTCTTCTCTTCAAATACATCCTAACATGTTCTACTTAAAAACCCATAGCTCTGCTCTTTAAAAGTAGAGGTCCAAATTTTTTTTTCTTTCTTCTTAAGCTAATATTTGTTAAGGACCAAAAGAGTGTGCCACAGATTCCTTTAGAAGACAGGGAAGAAGAGAGGAGCTGAACCTCTGCTTGAAAATATTTTAATTTCCAAGAACAAGTTATGATATTATCAGCATTTCTTTGTTGTATTTCCGTTAATTTGTTTGAATACCTGGTTTTGATACTTTCCATCAAATTGTGTGACAAATGGCTTTTGAATTGAGAATTGTAATGTTTCTGGTCTTCTGTAATTTAGATTCTGGGTGAAGAGTTTTACAATTATTATTTCTAAATGCAAAGGAGGAAACTTGATATTAGATTTTTGAACAATTTCTGAAGATTTAAAAACTCTTCTAAAAGCCCCTTAAAATAGTGCTTCTCCAAATATTAGAATTCTAGATTAAACATTTTCCTAAAATGATATTGAATTATTAGTCTCACAAAGTAAGATGGTTTTGAAAAAGAGCATGTGCCATTTAATGCTAATTTTAAATAAACAGGCACTAAAAAGAGTTGTTTAAAATACTAGTATGGCCATGATTTGACACCTGATTAATTTACCTTTGAATTGTAAGGTCCAGTTTTAACAGGAATGATTTATGATTATGACTTAACATGAGAGATTATCAATCTTTTAATATAATGGTTTTTGCCTTAGAGTTTTAGAAACAACCCTGGATTATTTATTTTCTCTGAAGAGATGGATGCAGTTTGAAATTAATGAGTTGTCCAATATCTGACCTATTTGTGGGCATCAGGGGAGATGTATATTTTTGTCCCTTAAAAAGGAGCTGATATTAAAGGGCTATATTTCAAAATTTGGCATTGGCTGGGGTTCGTTGGCAGATGCAAGAAACTAATCTCTGATAAAAAAAAAAAAAATTACGTGCAATTGCTTAAATAATAACAGCATGGAAATTTATAGTTTACAAGGTACTTCCTTTTATATTATATTTTATATTCACTATAATAATAAGTGAAATAAGTGTCATTACTACTATGCAAATTAAGAGATGTAAAAAAATGAGTTTCACAAAGGTTAAGTGACTTACCACAGCATGAATTGATTAGTCTCAAATATGTGATTCAAACTTGGCTGTCAGATTCCAGATTCCATCTCTCTGTGAATGGGTATATAAGAGTTTTATACAATCAATTACATCTTAGTTGCCCTTGTGTACCTACCCAGCAGCAATAAAGATACATTTTGTGTAAATACAAAATATGGCATTATTCAAATAATTTTATATGTTAATCAGAATATAAGGTCATTTGGGAAAATTAATAAGGCATTTTTAAAGCATCGTGTCATAATTAAATGTTATTTTAAAAACTACATTTGAGAAATAATTAAAGATGTTTTGTTTTCTAAACTATACATAGTAGAAAATACCAAAGAGGCATAGTCCTTAGAACTAGGAAATTGAAAATGTAGTCTGATGTTAAACTGAAATGCATAAAAGACTAAGACATTATTTAATAAAATGGTTCAATGTTTTAAGTGAAGGATGAAAAATATAGACTGAAGGAGTCAGAAATTTTGTTTTTATTTTTCTCCCCGTTCTTATTCTGTTGAACCATGTGTTAGGATACCTTATGACAGAAATTAAGGGATATGTAGACATCTTTTTTAAGGATCTAGGACTTCTATTTCTTACTGCTTTTGATGGACTCCTATTATAGCTCTCCAGCTTGTGTTTTCTTAAAATTACAGTATCATGCATAAATTCATACAGAAGTTAATTTTCTCTTGATCAATTTTCTCTTGAAATATACCATATAAAATTTGTAAAATTAAGAAAATCAGTCCCTAAAAAGCAATAAGCTAGTTGAAACTCTAAATCTGCAGAGCCATCCTGTTTCCCTTTGTATTTGTCATCTTTTTTTTTTTTTTTTTTTTTTTACT
>NW_027527939.1:1659030-1748992 GCF_008692635.1 Crocuta crocuta | reverse complement strand
TTTTTTTTTTTTTTTTTTTTTTTTTTTTTTTTTTTACTGTTTGTTTATTTTTGGGAGAGAGCATGAGAGCATGAGTGAGTGGGGGAGGGAGAGAGAGAGAAAGTGGGAGAGAATCTCAAGCAGGCTCCACACTATCAGCACTGAGCCCGATGCAGGGTTCAAATTCACAAACTGTGAGTTTATGACCTAAGCCAAAATCAAGAGTCAGACATTTAACCACCTGAGCCACTCAGGCACCCCTGAGTCATCTTAAGAGCAAGTGTGGAGGATTAGTCAAGGTCAAAAATTCAGTGTCATAATGAATTATGGGATATAAAGCTAGGTTTGAGACCATTTACTGCTATCGCTAAGAGAAATAAAATCAGTAAATCAAGATTGTATTAAATGAGATAACATGTGAAAGGAATTTCATACAAGCACTGTAAATAGTGATATTATCACTGTCATTTTTGAAATACCTCTCAATCTTGAAGCCTCCCCTATTGCCAGAAGCAATGCAAAATATTAATAGGATTTTATCTTTTTGTTTCTGTTCCTGCTCTCACCTGTCCCTGTAATGCTTATTTTAATGCCCCCTAAATGATTTGTACTTTCTTTTCTCCTGTAACCTCAGTGCAAGGTACTCTATGTCACCTTTTGGACTCTGAAACCAGAACAATTGACTACCCTATCTCTATTCCTGTAACAGTTAAATACCACCTCTAATATCCCTTATTGTATCATGTGATTAGTATTAGTTTATATGTGTCTCTCCATTGTACTGGTGGCTTCTCAGGGCAAGACCTATCCTGCTTGCTTATTTTTGCATAGAGACATAAAAGCCAGTAAAATTGCTGAAAAAATTGTGTGCAGATATACTACTTCAGCACTCATATCCATAAACATTTAAGTGCCTACTGTCCCAGGAATCATATTAGGTGCTGGGGAGGCAGAGTATTTGCCCTCAAGGAGTTTTAATTCTACAGTGGGAGGCAGATAATAAGCGTGCTAACACATAATTATGTACATTGGGATTGAAGATATTTGCAAGTCATATAAAAGAAAATAGGATAATTTGTGACTCCTTTAGATAGGTTGTTCAAGGAAAAGAACTCTGAAAAGTGAGTCCTCAATAATGAGAAATCAGCCAACCATTTGAAAGACCTGGGGTAGTGGGAAATGAAGTAAAGACAACAGCCAAATAAAAAACAATGTAAGAAGGTAGAATTACTTCTTAGGTTGAAAAAACAGATTTTTGAAAGACTTTTTGAATTATCTTTTATTTAAAATTAATTTAATTACTTCTGTAAATGAAGTATTCATAAATGCACATCTTTAATGGGAGAGTGTTAGGAGTAAGAGAGGATTTTTAAAAGGATACATTATATATTTCTTTTCATTCGCAAAGGAGATGTTAAGAAGTAATTAACATACAAAGATTTGGTGTCCTTGATCTAAATTATGGTCAGTGGGTCCGAGGACACTAGTAAGAAACAGTGATAGTGCATTTGGAACATCTGTTCATTTAAAAATTGGAAATAAGTGATAAGAAACCCTCAATTTATTGTAATCAATCTAAAGTGAAACGAATAAAGCTCTGAAGAGGATAATGAAGAATAGGGCATTCTTATTGGGTAATCAGAGATCTTCTATACAAATGAGGTAAAATGTTAGACACAGAATTAAAACTTTCGGATCACTGCCTCGATAAGGCTCTTTGAATGTCATTCCTATTTGAACTTGAGGGATAAAAGGTGGCATTCATATTGGAAATTTGAGTCTATTACAGAGGTTAGTTGGCCTATATTTAAATATCATTTTAGATCTGTACCTTTATATAAAGCTTTATCTTACTCTTTTAAATTGTGGAGATAATTGTTGTGATGTTTTTATTCCTCTGTATATTCCCTTATAAACCCAAGGAGCCCATACTTATAAACACTTCAAGTTTCCAAAAAAGGATGAAAGTGAAAAAAAGGTCTAGTGCCTATATGGCTCCTATAATGAATAAACATTCCCAGCATAATGTTTGATCCAAATATATGTATACTTGATTATATAAAGAGTGAAAGCATTGATGAAAGCCGTTGATTCCACAAATCACCTGTAGTAGGAGAAGAGAAAATAATACTGTAGAAAATCTATCCTATTTCTTTTGTACTTTCCGGAGTCCACTGTTCTGATATATATTTTTCAAATGGGTATCATTCTTTTTAAAAATACATTCTCATTAAATATTCTCCATTTTGCTTAATCAGAAAATAAATTTAAATAGTAACTCAATGCTTAAATGACGATTTGAGTCTATAAAGGTCCAGCAAATAGTAATTGCTATGTTTTTATCACAGTCTCAAATGTTAAGTCCAAAAGCAACCCTGTCTACTCTGATTCTACTACTTTAGGAATAATTTCTTAAAAACAGACACGATTTGTTTCATTTCAGCGTTCTAGCCTCTACATGAGCTGGACTTTAAGAAGGTGTTAAATTCATGGTTATTGAGAAAATATGTCAATATTTGAAAAAAAAAACAGGTTAAAGGTATAGGGCTGCCTATAGATCTAAGAATCTGAAGTAGAAACATTTGAAGATTATGATTAAAATATTTTAAAATGTAAATTTATTCAATTATAGTTTTTTGTTATATTTGTAATTTTACTGTAACAAGGAATATGGTCAGTGATGTTACAATAGTGTTATGTGGTCTCAGGTGATAACTAGATTTGTGGTGAGCATGGTATAATGTATAGAGAAGTTGAATCACTATGTTGTGTACCTGAAACTAACATAACATCATGTGTCAAATATTCTCAAATAAAAACAAATTGAAAAGGCTTCAGAAAAATGTTTTTAAAACATATAATCTTGTTGATAGTGTATTTTGATGACTTTGTGTATTCCAGTATATACTAAAAGCATTACAATCTTATACATCGTTTGTCTCAGAAACTCTAATACTAAATAAGGAAATAATCATAGATCATTATATTTTCCCATGGAAAATTGCACATATATATATATTGCACATATATAGAAGAAAAAAACAACTGAATTATAAATTTTAAATAAATGAATTGTAGGGTTGTGAATTATATTTCAGAAAAGCTTAAAAATAAGACATAGAAGATCTGTTAAGATCTAAATTTGAAGTTCAAGAGATTAAAACTAATTTCTGATATTAAAAATACACTGGATGTGATTAATGGTAGAAAACACTGTTGAGAAAATATAAGTTGAATTTGAAGACATAGTGATATGTACTATCTAAAATGTGACACAGAGTATAAAAAACTTCAATAGAAGTATAGAGCCACACTGAGCATTAATGCAACTTAAAGTAACTGAAAATATCAGTTACCTTTTTTTAAATTTTTTAAAAACATTTATTTATTTTTGAAATAGAGAGAGACAGAGCATGAGAGGGAGAGAGGCAAAGAGAGAGGAGACACAAACTTGAAGCAGGCTCCAGGCTCTGAGCTGTCAGTACAGAGCCCGAGATGGAACTCGAACCCACAAACTGTGAGATCATGACCTGAGCCGAAGTCAGACACTTAACCGACTGAGCCACCCAGGTGCCCTGGAAACATTGGAATCCTGAAACAAATGTGGGACACAGAAGAATATATGTGAAGAAACAATGGCCATTTTTTTTTTCCAAATTTTATATGTCAGACTCTCAGATCCAACATGTAGAACAAATCCCATGTACAAGAAGCACAAAGAAAACTACAAAAAGGCACATGATATTCAAATTACTTAAAATGAGTGATGATAAAATTTTAAAGGTAGTCAGAGAGAGAGAGGGGAAAAAAGATGTGTTAGCTTTAGCAGAATAACAAGTAATGACAGCAGTTTCTCATCATAAACAGTGCACGTGAGACAATGGAACAGCATTTCTAAAATATAGAAAGAAAAAACTGCTTTGGATTCTATGCTTAATAAAATATTTTTGAAAAATGAAGATGAGAGAAAGACCTTTTTAATAACTGAAAATCTGAAATATGTCATAATTAGTAAAAATTCACTATAAGAAATGTTAAAAGAAGTTCTTCTGGCAGAAGGAAAAGGATACCTGATGAAAATATAGACCATGGAAATAAAGAGCAGCATAAATGATGAAGACACATGGTTAAGATTTTTCTTCTTGTTCACATCTCTTTAAAAGATGGCTGGGGGCACCTGGGTGGCTCAGTTGGTTAAGTGTCTGACTTTGGCTCAGGTCATGATCTTGCTGTTCGTGGGTTTTAGCCCCGCATAGGGTTCTGTGCTGACAGCTGAGAGCCTGGAACCTGTTTTGGATTCTATCTCCCTCTCTCACTGCCCCTTCCCTGCTCATGCTCTGTCTCTCTCTGTCTCAAAAATAAATAAACTATAAAAGAAAAAAATTTTAAAACATAAATCAAAGATGGCTGAAAAATAAAAATGCAATGAGGAACTATTAGTATGTACAAAATAAGATTATGAAAATAATAGTACATGTGTTAGGAGAGAAATAAAAATATACTATTATGAGAGTCTTACACATTCCATGAAGTATTTTGATATTAAAATAGACTAAATTAAAATAAACTATAAATTAAAAGTATATAAAATATACCCTGAAACAACTAAAGAGCTATAGCAGATAATCAAAAAGGGAAGTTAACATTGGAGCATAGAAAATCAATTCAAAACCAAGGCTGAATAAAGAGAAAAATAAAAGGAAAAAAATCAAATTAGTAAAGAGAAAAAGAATAGCAAGATGGTAGATTTTTAATCCAACAATGTCATTAATCAGAAGTAAAGCAAGATAACTCCTTTTGTTGCATACCCTGACAAATTGCATGTAACATGTGACCTAATTACAACTAATCAGTTGTTTCTTAGGATGTTTAGTATTGAAGAAATCATGCATATGTTCAGGATCAGTTGGCGATAGTGTGACAGCTGAATTTAGTGTCTAGAGTTATGTTGACAAGTGTTTACTGTCAGTGCGTCTCTAGGTAACGACAGAGTGCTGACTTGCCATTGTATCAGATATGCTTGTCCCATGTAAATCGTGTCCATGTGTCTTACCCTGTTAGTTCTCACCAGAACCTGATTTTTAAAATCTATTTATTTTATCATGTAAGCAACTTGATATTCTTCTAACAATAGGGATATATTGATTGCTGAAATCAATAATTGCTGATTTAAAATCAAGTGACACATTTTGGAACACCTATAAAAACCAGTAATTTTTTGCTCTCAAAGAGCAGAAACAAACCCTAATTAAGTTATGCAGTAAAAATTGGTTTTAGAAAAAGTTTGCATTCTGGTAGGAACAAATATGCACAAAAACAAGCTAATAATTCAGTTAATATATGAGAAAATTATTCCCAATCATAATAAGAACTACGATATAAATATGTGAATAGCTATGAAATAAATATGTGAAACGTGAAAATGACTAGGATTGTTTCAGATGATAACTTCTTTAGCTTGGGTGGTCAAGGAGTTAAGCAATAATGATAGAGAATACAACTATTGAGCATGGCTTTGAAGGAATAAGATGGGCATTTCCTCTTAGCTACACATTAATCTGCCGTTAGATAATTAGACAATAATGAGTACAAAGTTATAAATAATCGTTTTTCCACAGTATAGAATAAAACTACATTTTCTTTCATTTCCTTGTCAAATTACCCCATAAAGTAAATATCCTGCATTCCAAATTGTGCACCAGAGCAGTAAAACTGTTACTTACACCAGTTGTATATAAAAACCCCCATATCTATTAGTGCTCCAGTGTTAGAAATTAATTTTTTTGTTGTGGTTTTTATCTTTGTCAGTCTTATGAGTGAACATTTTTTTATTTTAGAATATTAACTTTGGAAGTTCCATTTTCTTATCATTGACCCAGTTTCTTTTTTAATTAGAATTTGATTTAACTGATGATTTTGTTTTATATATATACTATGAGAAGAACTTCTTTTCAAACTGTACGTATATGCTCCATCCTCCAACAATTATTCAGGCTCCGCTCATTTGCACCACCGCCTGCACCCTACGTCATACATAAGCATGCCTTGAAACCCGTAGTTGAAATCACTGCCTTAGTGTGCCTCCATCATTGTTGAAGAATGTCATATACTTCGAATATTTCAGGATACTAATATGTAAGTAATTTCTAATTTTATTTTTTTAATGTTTGATTTATTTTTGAGAGAGAGAGAGACAGCATGAGCCGTGGAGGGTCAGAGAGAGAAGGAGACATAGAAATTGAAGACCGACTCCAGGCTCTGAGCTAGCTGTGAGCGTGGAGCCTGACGCGGGGCTCGAACCCACAAACCATGAGATCATGACCTGAGCTGAAGTCAGACACTTAACCAACTGAGCCACCCAGGCGCTCCAGTAATTTCTAATTTTAAACTTGTTTCTAAGCAAGTTTGCAAACATAAGTTATGCGTTCAGGATATATCACTTGTGATAGTAGTTAATTCTAATGGTCATGATGAAAAGTACAGGAGCTATTTTTAAAGAAGGTAAAGTCAACTCAGACAAAGCCATCATGAAATTATTACTTTTAGTTTGTGAAAATGATGAACTTCTCTAAAAGTACTGAAACATAAAGTCTTGATATTTTAATATCATAAAATTTCCTTAAGCTGGTTATGGATTGTAATTCCTTCTGGAAAGTAAAAAACGAAGAGTTACATCATATTCTTTTTTACCTCCTGACAATGTAGATGATCAGAAAATGATATATCCTAAGATTTGGAATCCAGGAAAGTTGTAGGTTCCACTTAAATCTTGAGGTTTAAGTTGCTTCTACTTTAATCTCTTCCAGAAAACGTTAAATTGGAGGTTCATGCTTTTGTGCAGCTCTAAATAATACTCTTCAAATATCATCATGTTCATTATTCCTTAAATGTATTGCTTTCCTGGGAATCCCTTAGGAGAAGTGATGATTAACAAAATAGTGATATGACATTCTTGAGTTCCTTTCAAAATTCCTTCAACTTAATTTCTAAAAACACTCAATTAGGGAATTGTAGGATGATTTGGGTTTATAAATACTTCTTTGTCTTAATTTAGACATGATAGTCAATAAGGCAAGTTGATACTTCCAGAGAAATATAAATGTACCCGTTAGAATCAGATCTATAGAAGTATNTATATATATATGTGTATATATGTGTGTATATATATGTGTATATATATGTGTATATATGTGTATATATATATATGTGTATATATATATTACTCATATTGTTTGATTTGATGTTCGTCCTCGTAATGGTCAAAGACCTGGAATGGAAGAAGTTAGATATGCTGAGAGAATCAGGACCTTCTTAATCTATAACCGTGTGAAGACTGGGCATCAAGATTAATTTCTGTTGGTCCTTTCTGCTTCAGTAATAGAAGATCTCATGTATCTTATCTTGGAAGTTTCTTTCTTGTTCATATTTTTATTAAATTTGTACCAGTCTTTCCTACTTGTCTAAAGTGTGAGTGCCTTACCACACTTCTAATTTCAGTTTACATTTGCCGTGTTTGTTCTTGCTTCTCATGCTCTGAGAGCCTGATTACAAATTCTAACTGTAGAGTTGCCTCCTATAATGCTGTGTCCAGAGATTCCTCCATTTGGGAGACATTAATAAGAATGAGCTATGGCCACTGGACAGAATCAGTTGATTTTAGAGTATTCAGAGCCCCATTCTGTTGACTGCAGCATTCACCCAGAATTAAACTATGGAGATCTGTTCTATATTGTTTCATCATATATACTTTCAAACATGAACTTGGAGAATTGGCTGTATTTGTTACACTGTTAAGCATGCATATAAACTTTTTCTCTGAGTTCCAATCACAAAATTGAATATATAAACAACATTCTTAGAAATAAAAGGCTAAATTGAGCCTGAATGGTTTCCTCTGGGCATGGTTAGTCACATTGTATGTCAGTGTCTTTGTTCCTTATTTATTCTATAAACAGAATTATTTTCTTTACTGAGCTATCATTTAATAGCATTCTTTAACATATATGACGTACTTTTAGACCTTGTGCTTGTGAAATAGTGTGTTACAGTATCTGAAACTTGATACATTTTAAAAATCAAGCCAGCCATACTTTTTTTTGGTAATAATTTACTTTTATGTACAATTTATCTATTGTGTTATGTTGTGGTTTGGAAGTAGTGAGCTTATTATTCTTAAGACATTGTCGTGATTGATACAAGACCTAATGTTTTCTTCTTTTCTTAGAAAATTGTACTTACTACTCCACACATCCTGTACAAGAAGTAATTCTAGCATGTTTCTTTAAGAAACGAGAAGCTATTATACTCTGGGAATATTTTAGTGCCTATCTGTTAAAGTGTAAAATAATAAACTGATATATATATGTATATATATGTGTGTATATATATATAAGTTATATATAACTTAAATAAAAAGTTACATGTGGCTATAAAATAATTGACTGACAGATTTTTAAGAATTTAGTAAACATTCTCCAAGGTAATATCCAGAAGCCTTTAAGGTCTTAGGTAAAAAGCTACTGCCTGGGACTAACATCAGAGAATTTTGACCTAGAATAGGGGACACCAACCGTTCCAATTGACTATTCCAATTTGCCTAGGCCTTCCTATCTAAGATGTGTGCTTCCAGTTTTAAAATAAGAACATCCTTGCAAACCTAGAATGAGTTGGGTATCCTACTAAGATGCTAAGTGTAAATTCAGTGAACAGCAAGGTTTTAGGAAATCCATACTGTACATGAACAAGATAAAACAAGCTAAACCATTTGTAGATTTAAAAAGCAATCAAAGAGGGTTTCAGAGTTAACTCTATATTTGGTGGGGTATGTGGAGCATACACATGCAAACATGAGTGAGGGAGAGGCAGAGAGAGAGAGACAGAGACAGAGAGAGACAGAGAGAGAAAAACTTAAACAGGCTCCACACCCAGCATGGAGCCTGACATGGGACTCAATCCCACAAACTGAAATCATGACCCGAACTGAAATCAAGAGTCAGACACTTAACTGACTGAGCCACCCAGGCTCTCCCAGAGTAACCTATTTTAAATTGTAAGGAATTAAATAAAAAACCATCTTTATTAAATAAAAGAGGAGGCTATAGGAAGATAGATATAATTGCTGATTTTTAAAAAAAATTAAAAGATAGGCTGAATAGCAGAAAGGACAAAGTTGAAAGACTAGTGTCATTACAGTCTAATATAAGGGATTTAACTAGAATGCAGCACATAAATAAAAAGTTGGAAGGCATGAGGGTAAAAAGACAATACAAACTTACAAAGTAAAGAATAGAGTAGAGAAGACAATCTAAGCAAAATATATATCATCTTCTAAAGCACACAGTACAATTACATATATTTTATGTGAAAAGCAGGCCTCTAGTACATTTTAAAAGAAAATAGAATATTCTGTTTGGGATATATGGGATGCCAAAATGGAGAAAAAAGAACAAGGCACAGTGGTAGAGAGTAAAAGAAATGCATGTAAATGACAATTAGTTGAGAAGTATTTAAGGAACAATATCTATCAAGAAGTGAGCAATCCAAAGAAAGTGTTAAAGTATATCAAATGCAATTCATGAAGGGGAAAATAATTGATGATTAAATACTTGAAAAGTGACTATTCCTTGGACCAGTTAGAATACAATTCTTAGTCTTCCCTTGTAGGAAATTTTGTCCAGTTTACTGATTTCTGGCTGGTAGATTGTGGGAAGATGTGATATATGCTAATTACATTCCTGGTTTATAAAACCTCCCCACTTGAAATCGGCACTTTCTTTCCCCATCGAATGAATACAGAAGACATTTTATACATAGAGGAGTGTGGAGCCTTGAGGTAAAATGTACATAGATCCTTGAATGCCTGTAGGAATCAGAGCCTCCCTGTAAGCCTGTTCTGTACTGAGAGGTAAGTTAGAAGGACAGTTTTACTGTATAAAACAGAAATTTTGAGATTGTCATAGCACTTAATCTTTCCTTAATCCTGCGAAATATAAAGAACTGTTGAAATTTTCCAGTATAGTAAAATACTTTCTACATGAAGGCTTAGGATGTATTGTTTATGGATATAAACTTATGAAGGAAAGTATTCATGAGAAAAATATATACCTACTTTAGTATAATTGCTACCTCTGAAGAGAAAGTGGGAAAAGATTGCAGAATGATTTGTAGTAGTATCTGTATCATTTATTTGAAAAGATGGTAATGTGATATGGTAATTTGGTAGCAGATACGGTAAATATTACATCTGTTATCTATCTAATAGATGTAAGGGTGTAAAATGTATTTTTAACATTTAATGTGCCTAAGTGCTTTGTAAATTAAATAAATAAAAGTGAGACTTGGAGAAAATAAACATGCATAAATTTCTGATAATTTGTTAGATTGAAGAACAATGTGAATGTTCAGTTTGAATAATTTCATCCAGTACCAAATAAAATAAATCTTCATGCCTAAATGTCATACACATATATATGTTTAGAATTCAGTCTTTTTATTTTTTTAGGAAGAACGAGATGTGTTTTGGTTATGGTATATTGGTTAGATAAGGACAATGTAAGACTTAATTATATAAAATTGTAGGTATTGAAGCAGCATGTCTCAATCCTGTGATTCCTCTACTTCTTTACCATAATGGATACAGGAAGATAAAATGATATTAAGATTTAAATTGATAAAAGATCATTTGAAATTTAGAGTTCTCATAGTATTGTGAAAGCCTTTCTGTTAAGGTCTGGTATACTTACATCTCCCCTAGAATATTCCCTCTTTCTATTTAGATAAAGAGGAATATATAGAGATAAAATTCTCCTACTCCATTATATTTTTTGGAAATATTTTGGACTTAGAAATCTTGGGTTGATTTCTGGTAATGTTAAAAGTTTATTAAGCTCTTGTTTATTTATTGGATTTTCTGGTATATTATGGATGGAAACTTTTTGTTATTTTCTCTGTTAGCCAGTGTATAATAGTATAAATAAATACATTACTCTTTGGTATATATATATTATTCTCTTAGAGTTTAACTCACTGCTTTTGGATAAATTGATAAAATGTTTTCAGATTTATACACCTAAAGACCTGGATAGTTGACACTTATATAATGACCTATTTATTACTTACCCCTTAAATCCCTGTCTGTTAGTGGAGACCTTTTTAAATGTACCAGGTATATAACATAGTAATAGTGAAATCAGTATACTGTCCATTTTTACTGTTTGCAGTTAACTTATTCATAATCAAAAACACAGCTTAATTTTAAATACCTAAAAGATGGCTAAACTCTTTTTCCCTTAAACTCTTTAGTATTTGTAGGCTAGAAATTCAGGTTGTTTTTTTTTTAATATTCTCTCATCTGATTTTCAGTGCTTCATCTTATATTCATTACCTCTCTATATTTATCCTGGATTATTATCTTGAAGAGATTCTCAATTATGGAATTTCCATGTGGAAATGTACACTTTCTTGGTAGTTGTTTTACTGTTAAGAACATTTTTCTAGCTCTGGATCTATTTGTAAGAGGTACAGTTTTGCACAACTGTTATGCTTATTAAGGTTTTTAACTTTCTACACATTTGTTGGCCAGAGAAAGTTTTATCCCGTTTAGTATCTAGTGAAAATATTACTAATTCTAGATAGGCCATTTACAGAACTAGTTAAGCAATTGCCAGAAATCTTGTTTCAGAGGAGACAATAGAAACCAGTTCCTAAAGAGTTTCAGAATCTCAAAGACCATACAGAATTTGCAATTGGCAGGCAATGAGAACTTCAGCAAGTTTTGGGCTTTTGGTTAAATATGATGATGGCTGCCTTGAAATATATACCCATGCCCATACCCAAAATATCAGAGCTTTCTTTGATGCTACTGGCAGAGTCCAACATTAAATTGTGTATAATGTGTGGTTGGGTTATTGCATGGTTGATGGAAAACAGTATTTGTGGCTGGTTTTTATTGTCACATGAAGTTCAAAAGTATACATAAGTGAGCAAACAGTCATCTGAGAAATTCTTAAATGAGACAGTTATTTCATAATTCCTCATCCCCTGCAAAAGAAAACAGCTTTAGCCCTCACTCTGAAGAATGTGACTGGGATAGATAGTCACTGATCAAAAACAAATTTTGCATTGTTGCTAAGGATTTTATTTTAGGATTTTATTGTGTCCATAAAAGTGGGTAACAGATAAAATAGAAAAGCTGGTACTAGTTCTTTTGACAATAGAGGAGAGAAAATTATATGTCATAGTATAAGTTCAAATGTGGTTTAATGTAAAATTATGTAGCTTCTATGGAAAAAAAAAACAGTGTGGAGGTTCCTCAAAAAATTACAGATAGAATTACCATTTGATCTAGAAGTACCACTGCTGGATATATGTCCAGAAGAATTGAAAGCAGTGTCTCAAAGAAGTATTTGTACATCTGTGTTCCTATCACCACCTTTCACAATAGCCAAGAGGTGGCAGCAAACCAAGTGTCGCTTTGCAGATGAATGGATGAACAGAATATGGCATGTACATACATGTGGTCTCGTTAAGACTTGAAAGGAAACTCTGTCCCGTGCTATGACAATGAATGAATATGGATGACAATATGGATGAACCCTGAAGACAGTATACTAAGTGAAATTAGCCGGTCACAAAAAGACAAATACTGTCTGATTCCATTTATGTGAAGTCTCTATAGTAGTCAGATGCATAGAAAAAGAAAGTTGCCAGGGCTCGGGGGGAAGGGGAAAAAATGGTGAGTTCTTTAATGTGTATAGACTTTCAGGTTTGCAAGATGAAACAGTCACGGCAATTGGTTGCACAACAATGTGAATGTATTTAATGTTATTGAATAGTATATTTAAAACTGGTTAAGATGATAAACATTATGTGTATTTTACAACTATAAAAATATAGGCTCATTCTACTAATCATTTTTGGTAGTAATGAAGAATATCCTTGAACTAAAAATATAAGCCACATTTTCTGAAACAATATTTGAGAGGTAGCCTCAAATAAGTATAGAAATACTAAGTCCCTATATGTAGATAGAACTGTGGGTTAGAAAGTCTGAAATGACAAAAACAGAAATCCATCCCTCTGAAGTATGGTAACAATTTTCTGAGCTAGTCTCTTGGCTCTAACTTTTTTATTAGTTTCTTTCTCTCTACAGCCATTCTGAGATTACACACACACAGTATGTAACACAAAAGGTAGCGTTTAGAAGGGAAAAAAAAAATCAAGGAGATTTGTACCTTATATCATACACTAAAACAAATTACAGTTGGACTAAATATTTCAGTATCAAGCCTGGAATAAACATTTCTGGTTGTTTTTGAGTATTTAGCATATTTCTAATAAAAAGAAGGGAAATGAAAAATCGAACATTTAATAGATCAGAAAGCCTAGAATATAAGTCCTTCTCTAAATTAAAAAAAAATAAAGATAAAGATAATACTAGGAAAGATACAGATAATATAACAAAACTTCCATATTCTTAATATACCTAAGATAATAAAAAAAATGAGACTGTATTCTTCAATGAGGAAAATAAAGAACATAGATTATTCACAGAATAGTAATTGTCAGTAATAAATTTTGAAGATTTCAACTGAAATACAAAAATTAAAAGGTAAGCAAATAGAAGTAGCAGTGACTTTTGTTTTTGATTACTAAATGTGCAGGTATTTAGAGAGAAAATAATCGTATATGTTGAAATTGCTATTCTCCTACATTGTTGGAAGGATTTTAAGTTATAGTGAGAGCCTCAAAATTACTGTATTATTTGATGGTGTATATTTTGTACTATGCAGAATCTGTACAAGGAAAAAAGTCAGAATGGTGGGAATATATTTATATATAATGAAATTTAAAGTCTCATAATTCATAATTACAAAAATTACCAAATAACTTTTAAAAGTGGAGTAGCTAATTTATATGCCAGTGAAATGAAATTTTTGCAGGCTAAATGAATGTTTTTGAATACCATTTAAGAAAAAACATGTTATAAGAATGAATATGTTAAAAATAGTATATAAATATAGAAAAAATTAAAATTATTGTAAAATATTTAGTGATGATTTTAATGGATGGTCAGATTATGGTTAATTATTTTCTCTTAGATGTCTTATATCTTCTAAAACTATATACTTTTATCCTAAAATAAATATTTTGAATATTATTAAGTAACTATAGTATTCAGAAATAGAATATGCATTATATACTGAAAAGTCTAAGTTGAGTTTTGTGTTATCATTATATATAATTTGTCAGTTCTAACAATATGTTCCATTTTCTGTTTTGTCTTATGTTGACTGCTATTTCTGAGGTACACAAAAGCCTTTGGTGGTACATTTGATTTTCATGAAGTGTTCCATTTTCTCATCTTTCAAGATGAAGAATTGAAAACTTAAAAATTGATTTGAGAAAGTAGAAAGGAATTAGGAGGATAAAGTGCTTGGAATTATAAGCAGTGTGATCATCTACCATCTATAAGTATTTATGGGGCAGGGCCCCAGTTAGACCGTGAATCAAGGAAATCAGATGGGCCTGGAAGGAGAAAGAGATGCAAATATCTGTTTTGTTAAAAATGGGGTGTTAATGTAGGTTCTAGAATTCCTGTCTCTAAGGGAAACTGTTCTAAAAATCGGAGCAAGTCTGAGACTTAACTTGATAGCAAAAGAAATTGATAAAGTAGTAAAATTCTTTAATTTATCTCCTTTGTATTTCCATTCAGGGACCTGTTCTTTTCCTCCAGTCTACTGTAGGGCCTATTATGTTTTCTTGTCATTATTGATTTACAGTTTTCTCCTCCACTGGACTTGAGCCTTCTGTAAAAACAGAATCTACCTCTTGTCTTCTGGATCTATCACTTAGGCCAGTGCTTAGTTCAAAACAGATGCCCAGTCAGTATGTATTCCAAAAGTTCCTTTCCTTCTTCTTCCTCCTACTAACTAATATTACTCAGAAATTCTTTGTGCCACCCCTTGTAATAAATATTTAACATAAAATATTTCATTTAATCCTCATATCTACCTATTATATTATTAATGCCCCTCTCATACCAGACATGTAGAGGAGAAAACCAAAGATTAACCTGGGGAAGAAAGTTGTACAACTGCTTAAACTTTTAAGCAGACATATGAATATCTAATGTGTACTGTCAGGGAATGGAGGAGATAAAATATAGGGGCAAATGGTACCTTGCAGTGTTTTGAAAAATATTTTGCCATATTTTCTAAATTGATGGTGATTATCCAAAGTTTACTTTGAAGGATTTTGACGTCTTATGTGATCTAGGGGTCATTTAAAATTTGTGATAAATGCAGGTAAACTCAACAGTTAAAAATGTCTGCACCCTACCATTGTGGTTGACAATTTAAATTAAAAAATAGACTCTTTTCACTGAATGAGTCCATGTTTTTTTTCTTGATAACGTAAATTATTTTATAATTTGCATGAAGCAATTTACATGAATATAACATGCAAATGATGTTGGCGCATTTGACTTTTAATAGTTCAAACAAAATTAGTACTCCATTTTACTTAAAATTTCAAAATATCTTATGACATCCAGTAAATAAGATATCAGTCTTTTTTCCCCAAATAATATGATTGGTTCCATTGATCTTAAACTCTAGAAACTAAAATTCACATGGAAATGTTAAAATGCCATAGCTTGCAGTTCAATTCCATAAAAAAAATGCTTTCAACACATTTTAGTTTTCATAAATCAAATACTGTGCTCTGAGGCACGTTTGTAACTTTGGATCAACCTGTACAGCTGAGCAAACATTTTCTAATGAATTTCATTAAGAGTTCAAATCTGCATTAGAGATGAACTAAGTGGAAAATGTAGCCCTTGAAGAAATAGGATTAAAATGCTTCTTCTCTCTCCATATCTTATTCATGAAACGTGTCCCATAGAGTTTCCTGGGCAAAATGCCTTCTGGCTTATGGGTCAATCCAACTGCGCCCTACATTTATCCTACAGCTCAAACTGTTAGAATAATGAGAGGTTTCTATAAAAGGAATTCTAATTCAGAATTCAGAGAGCTATGCATGGCTCCTTGCTTATGGGACAAATGAGAGAGAGGTCTAAAGTTACACCTGCCTTGACTATATTTTACTGAGTAAATAAGTTTCAAATTTCATTGTGTTTATTCATCTAATAAATAAAGCCACATTTTTAGAATATTTTTCTTTTGCCTTCTGTTTGTTGTGTGGTTATATATAGTTTTTTAGTAAGTGTTTGTTTTAGATTAATTTTAGATTTACAAAATTATTGTAAATATAGCAGAGTTGCCATATGCTCCTCACCTTGTTTCTCCTATGATTGATATCTTACCTTAGTATTTGTCATAATTAATGAACTGATATTGACACTCTGTTATTAAAGTTTACCCTCTTTCAGACATAAGTGTTTTTTTTGTTGTTGTGGTTGTTTTAGTATTCTTTTTTGGTTTGAGGATTCTGTCCATACTATCACACTACGTTTAGGAGTCACGTCTTCTTAGGATCCCCATGGCTGTGACAGCTTCTTAAGTTTTCCTTGTTTTGATGTTTTTTTTTTTTTTTAAGAGGTCTGGTCAGATATTTTGTAGACAGAGCATTGTACTGATATTTGATATTTTCTCTCATGGTAAGACAGGGGTAATATATTTTTGGAGGGGAAGACCACAAGGGAAAATAAGACTCTCACAGCCTATCAAGGGTGATAGTATTGATGTGTTATCACTAGTGATGTAAATATTGATCATCTAACTTGAGATAGTACCTTTCAGGTCTCTCCACTGTAAAGTTACAATTGTTTATTCTCCTTTTACATAATCTATCCTTTAGAAGAAATTCACTATTTGCAGTTGGCCCACACTGGAAGGATGGAGAATTATGCCATATATCCTGAAGGCAGATTATCTACGTAAATTATTTGGAATTCTTCTGGGAGACGTACTTACCCCAGATATTTGTTTACTCAAGTATTTACATTAGCATGGATTAATTCATTTATATTTCAGGTTATTATCCAATAATACTTTGTGATTTTTTTTAATTCTTCCAGTTTTGGCTGTTGGAATTCTTTCATTTGGCTCCAGTCACTTTTTGACAAAGTCCGTTGGTTTTTTAATTTGTTTCGAAAATCTTAAGGTGCTTATTTTCTGATATAACAAAATGTGCCAGATAGTTTCATCTTGCATGTTTTTTGCCCCATCCTAGAGTCAGCCATTTCTCTAAGGAACTCTGTTTCTTTTACTGGAAGAAAGAAATAGAAATCAAAATCTGTGTGCTCTATGTATGCATTACTGCTATGGTGTTGTTACTTCTAGGCAAAGGAATTGTGTGTTTGTGTGCAGGTGTACATGAACTTGTGTATACATGTACACATACAAGCACACATATACACATTTCCATATGTAACCATATGTAAATAATATGTATATATTATTTTAAGTTAAGTACATGTAATCATATGTAAATAATATGTATATATTATTTTAAGTTAAGCATGCATCTATAGCAATGTCTCCAACTGTAATCCTTTACTACGTGACTTCTTTTGCTTGTCTGTACCCTTCACTTGAATAGTGAGATCATTAAGCCAGACATTTAGTTAACTATTCAAGTATACATGTAGAGTGGTATCAGGATTGTTAACCTATATCCATGTAGGAACAACTTTATCATTAGTGCTTCTGCAAAGTAACTGTAGTCTTTAAGCTTATTCATATCATTCATTTTCAGAATTTATTAGGTCAGAAGTTTACTCTCTCATTTCCTTCATGGAGTTTCTTTCATACATTGGTATATACTGAAACTCTTTTGCCACATTCTACATTCTATGCTGTGACCCCGTAATCTCCTAAATAGTTTTTTAATTGTTTTACATAGTTTTACTATATGTACTGTAAATTCTGTGGATTTTGACAAAAGTTTAATAATGTTTTCTACTTAGAGTACCATACAAAATAGTTTGACAGTCTTGAAAAACCCATGTCTCATATATTCATACTTCTCACGAATTCCTGAACTTTTGGCAACCACTGATTTTTTTTTTTTTTTACCAGTTTGAAGCTTTTTCAGAATGTCATATATTTGAAATAATTCAGTATGTAGCTTTTTCAGACTAGCTTCTTTCACTTTGCAATATGTATTAGGTAGAAGTTAGACATGAGCAGTGGAAGGAACACCCTGAGGCAAGTTCCAAGTTCTTGAAGGAGAAAGATAGAAGTGTGAGCTGGAATAAAGGGCTGTGATAAGTAAGCCACACATTAAAAGCCCTGTGGCACACCATCCAGAACTTGCGGCTTCTAAGACCTTTGGGGCTGACAGATCAGGAGCCACAGGTGCAGAGTATGCACTGTCTTCTTCCACCTCTGNCCACCCCCTGCCAACCATGGAGAAAGGCTGCCATGACAGTTCTGGTACAAACTTTCTAGTATCAAAAACTCCCCTTCCCAGCCTGTGGGAGGAGTTCCTCAAATGACTGGCAGCAGCCTCCTTTAGAGACCACCTCTCATAGGTCACAGCTCCTCCCAGCCCAGAGAAACCCAATAATATCCAATCCCAAAACAACCTAGAGGCCATTCCACCTTGTGGAACCTGCCTGCTCTCCTACCTTGATTGTGTACTCTTGCTTTAATGAATTTGTGCTTGCTACTTTTCTTCTGGCCCTTTATTGGAGCGTGGATTCCCACTGTAAATCTGAGGAATCCAAGGACCTAGAGCAGATTCTCCAGCCATTATCATATGCATTTAAGGTTCTTTTGTATTTACTTATGGCTTGACATCTTGTTTCTTTTTGTCACTGAACAGTATTACATGGATGTGTTAAAGCTTGTGTGTCCATTCACATTTTGAAAGACTTTGTGGTTGTTTCCAGTTTTTGACATTATAAATAAAGCTTCTATAAAAATTTATATACAGATTTAATGTATAGGCATAACTTTTGAAATCAGTTCAGTATGTGAGTATTAGATGGCAAAGACTATTTAGAATTTGATAAGAAACTATCAAACTGCCTATCATTTTGCATTCCTATTAGTAATGAATGTGAATTCCTGTTGCTCATAGCCTTGCCAGTAGTTGATAGTTGACATTATTACCTTCTTCTTTTCTTCCTCCTCCTCTTCCTCCTCTTAATTTTCTGTCTTCTCCTCCTCTTCCTCTTCCTTTGTATTATAGATGTCCCTGATGGTTGTGTAGTGATTTGTTGCTGGTGTTTTAATTGTAAGTTCTTCTTCCCAAGATGATAAGTATTCCTTCCCAAGATTTTTGCCATTTTTATAATTTAATTTTTGAGATGTTGTTAGCTATGTTATTTTACTTAGATCTTTTTAAAAAAATGTTTATTTTGCGGGGTGCCTGGGTGGCTTAGTCGGTTAAGCGTCCGACTTCCGCTTAGGTCATGATCTCGCGGTTCGTGGGTTCAAGCCCCGCGTCGGGCTCTGTGCTGACAGCGAGCTCAGAGCCTGCAGCCTGTTTCAGTCTGTGACTCCCTCTCTCTCTGACCCTCCCCTGCTCACGCTGTCTGTCTGTCTGTCTCTCTCCTAGAAATAAATAAAACATTAAAAAAAATTTTTTTTTTAAATGTTTGAGAGAGAGTGGGGGAGGGGCAGAGAAAGAGGGAGAGACAGAATCTCAAGCAGGCTTCTTGCTGTCAGTGAGAGCTGGGGGTGGGGCTTGATCTCAGGAACTGTGAGATTGTGACCTGAGTGGAAATCCAGAATCAGATGCTTACCTGACTGAGCCACCCTGGCACCCCCTAGTTAGATCTTTTAAATCTTAAGAGTTCTTTGAATATTTTGGATACTAGCCCTTTACTGGGTAAGTGACTGGAAACTATTTCATGGCATTCTATTGCTTGTCTTTTCACTCTGTTCATAGTATCTTTCACAGAGCAGAAAATTTAAATTTTAGTAAAATCCATTTATTTTATTTATTCTTTCATGATGGTGCTGTTGTATTTTAAAATTCATCACCAAATCCAAGGTCATATAAGTTTTATTCTATCATTTATTGAGAATTATTTTAGTTTTCAGTTTTACATTTAAGTCTATGAACCAAAATTAATTATTGCATATGGTGTAAGGTTAGTTTCTATGATTTTGCTTGTTTTGCATATGGACACTTAATTGTTCCAGCACCATTTGTTGGAAAGACTGTAATTTATGTGTCTAATCTTTTGCCAATACCACACTGCCTTAAGATAGTTTTATAATAAGTACAGCTTTATAGTAAAGTAGTTTGAGTTCTCCAGCTTTGTTCTTCTCCTGTGTTATATTGGCTGCTCTAGGTCAACTATTGGGATGTTGATTGGAATGTTGTTAAATCCATACATCAAAATTGACATTTTAATAATGTTGAACCTGCTAGTATGTGAACATGATATATATCCCTCCATATATTTAAATATTGTTTGATATTATAATAATTGTTTCCTTTGTTTTAAGATTTCCGCATAGAGGTCCTATACAGTTTCTTGTATTTGTACCTAGTAATAGATATGTATAAATAAGTACCTTTAGAGGATATACTACTTTAAATGTTGTTTTCAAATTTCAAACTCCTACCTTTCATTGATGTTATGTAGGAAAGCAACTGATTTGCGTATCAACTTTGTATCCTGTGACCTTGCTATATATATTTACTTAGTCCTAGGAGGTTATTATTATTTTTTATAAATTATTTAGGATTTTCTGTACATAAATAAATATTTATACAACTGTTTGAAAATAGAAATCAGTTTTATTTTTTTTTTTCCTTTCCAATCTGTTCATCTCAAAATTACTTTTCTTGTCTTATTGCACCAGCAAGAACATATGGGGGCATGTTCAATAGGAGTAATGAAATAGCACATCATTGCTTCCTTGTTCCTTAGGGAACAAGTGTCTAGTTTTCACAATCAGGTGGGATTTTAACTGTAGATATTTTGTAGATGTTATTTATCAAATTGACAAAGTTACTCTCTCTTGCTAATTAGTTGAGTTTTTTTTCATGAGTGAGTATTAGATTTGTCAAGCACTTTTCTTATGTCAGTTGATATGTTTATGAAATGTGATAAATTGTACTGACTGATGTTCAAATGTCAAACTAGCCTGTCACACCTTCAAAAAGGTGAATAGTTGTGATTGTGTTCTATAATCGTCATATATGTTGTTGGATTCTATTTGCTAATACTTTTGAAGGATGTTCTGTGTTTATGTTCATGAGTGTGGTGGTCTGTAGTTTTCCTTTACTGTAATGTGTTTATTTGGGTTTGACATTTAGGTGATTCTGACTTCACTGAATGAATTAGAAGATTTTCTGGAAAAGATCCTTAAATGGTAGAATTTACTGTTCAGACAATTTTATTTTTAAATTTAAGGACTGATGGGCGTGGAGGGGGAGAGGGGAAATGGGCATGGAGGAGGGCACTTGTGGGGATGAGCAGTGGGTGTTATATGGAAACCAACTTGACAATAAACTATTTATAAAAAAAAATGAAACTGTTGGGGCCTGATCTTTTTTGGAAAGATTAATAACTGATTTAATATCTCTCTTTAATACAGGGATATTCATATTATTTATTTTTTTCTTTTTGGTAAAAGTCTTAGTTTCTTTCAGGTAATTGGCCCATTTCATCAAAGTTACTAAATTTGGGGGCATAGAGTGGTCTGTAATATTCCTTTTCCTGTCTCTGGGATCAGTAATGATGATCCCCTTTTTATTTCTGATTTGCTAATTTGTGGTATATTTTTTTATCTTTTCAAATAAACATCTTTGGTTTGTTACTGATTTTCTCCATTTTTTCTTGTCAATTTTACTGATTTTTCCTGTAATTTTATATTACTTCTTTTCTTCTGCCATAGGCTTAAATTGTTCTTCTCTCAGCAGTTGCCTAACATGGAAGCTCAGGTTATTGATTTTAGATCTTCCTTTTCTAATATATACATTTAATCCTATTTTTTTCTTCTGTATGTTACATTCATGACAAATGTTGGTAAATTGATTTTTCATTTTCACTTCATTCAGAATATTTTAAAATTTCTTTTAAAACTTCTCTTTTGACTGATGTACACATTATATGTTTGTTAATTTCTAAATGTTGGATTTTTTTCTTGCTATTTTTTCATTATTGTTTCTAGTTTAATTCTCTTGTGATTGGAGAACATACTTTGTATGATTTATTTTTTTAAATTGTCTTTGTAAGGTATGTTGGGGAACTTGAATATGGTCTATTTTGGTGAATATTCTATGTAAGCTTGAAAAAATAATTTTGCTGTTCTTAGTGGATAATCTTGTAAGCATCATATCAGGTTGATTGCTACTGCTATTCATGTCAACTACACCTCATTGACTCTTTTCCTAGTTGATTATCAATTACTGTTATTAGTATAAGAAAGTAAATTTAAGGTACCATATACATTGTATTTCTTATTTCTGTATTAAGAAATTAGTGATTTATAAAATCAGGTAATTTATATAGAAGAATGGCTTGCAGAAAAAAAGTAGAAGAAATGAGGTAGATCTGAATTAAATAACGTACTGTAAGGAGTCTGTGAATTCAATAATATAATTACATCTAAAGTAATAACCCTGAGTAGAGAAATCATCATTGCAAAAAAATTTCTGTGATATTGAGTTCGAAAAACCACTGTGTCAGATTGCAAATTAATATGGCAAAAATCTCTAAAGCATTTAGAGAGGAAACATATTTGTAATAGAAAGATCAGATTTAAAGTATAGAAATTTAGTATCCCTGTATATGTCTTAGGAACATTAAAATTCTAAATAATCACAGGTTTATCAGGAAAAAAACCTTTCTTGGATTGAATAAATGACTTAATTGAAACAGTCAAAATTTTAGATACATGCTAGGAAAAAGTCTGTTCCAAGGAAATTAGCTTTTTTGTGTTTTTAAGATTTGTTTTTGTTTTTTTAACCTCATGTCTTTCTTTGTCCACTCTTAATACTGTCTTCCAGTGGGATATTCTGTAATGTCACTCCAATGAACATAATAGAAACACAGTCACAGGTCAGTAGATAATGAACTACCAAGAAATTCTTCAGGAGTTGGGGAGAATAAGGTGGGGAGTTAGAGAGGATGAGAAGAGAGAAAGACCTGAAATGCTATACTTTATATATTTGTAAAGGGAGTAATGTCATTGAACTGAAATCAGTGGGTGTCACTTAAAATGACTTCCCTGAAAGTCTACATAAAGAGAAGCTTACAAGCCAATAAGGAAATGAATAAAAAATCAAAATATAATTAGTTAAAATGACACACTCTGAGAAGCCAAATTATGGAATCTCAGAACTATGTGTAAATAAGAATCCTAATAAGATTCAAAATATTTGTTTTATGTAATATATGTAAACTATAATAATAATTGCCCTAGAAGAATAAAAGAGAACAAATAGGAAAAACTGAGGCGAAAATTAGCCATCCCAGATTTAACCAACTAGAAACAATGAAGGAGGGGGATGGGAGTATACTGTTGTGTTTCTTCACTGAGTACAAGGCAATAAAAAATTAATATGAGTTAGAGAAATAAGAGATTCAAGTGTGAAAATATGGCTTCAAGTGTAATGGACAAAAGTAATGAATCACCATATGGCTTCCAAATCGTTTTTTAAAAACACTGAACAAAATAATGATCTCTTTTGGAAATATCTTATTTTTTAAAAAAATGTAACATAAAACTGTAGGAATTGTAGAAGGAGGCGGCAAAGATGAAAAAGAGGAAGGATGGGAGAAGGGGCAAAAGTAGTAAGAGTAGAAGAAGGTGATAGAAGAAGAGGAAAGATGGGGGAGAAATACAAAAATATAGTGAGAAAGATGTGTTAGGATAATAAGTATATGTGTGTTAAACTATTCTCTTAAAGTTCATATTTCAGAAACAAAAATAGCAAATATCAATTATATGTTCTCTGCTTTTGGAAGACCTAAAACAACTGCCTAGCAATATGGGATATGCAAAGAGTTATGAAAAACACTATAAGTAAAAACAGAAGTACTTTGTGGCTCACACATCAATTATAATTAAAATTCTAGAGGATGATAAAATAAAATTTGAGAATGCAAAAGACATAAGGGATTATTATTTAAGTGGTTTAAAGCTAAATTTGAATACTATAAAATTGGGCCTAAAAATTCTGAAATGTATCCTAACTATGGGAAATTCAAACAGTTATGTGTCATAATTTAAAAATGTAATAATATTTCTATTTTTAAGTTTTGTTAAAATATAATTCAATACCATGCAATTTATCCATATAAGTATACAGTTTAATGCTTTTAGTATATTTCTAAGTTGTGTACCTATCACCACAGTGGTTTTGATATTTTCATAACCCCGCAAAAGAAACCCAATACCCATTAGCATTCACTACCCATTTCCAGAAACTCCCACTTCTACCCTAGTCCTAAAGAACTACTAATCCACTCTGTTTCTATAGATTTACTTATATAGGGCAATTTATATAAATGGTGTCATACAGTATATTGCCCTTTGTGTCTTGATCCTTATCATCCATGTAGTAGCATGCAACATTTTTTTCTTCCTTTGAATTGTCAAATAATAATTCATTGTGTGGATATTCTATATTTTGCTAATCCTTTCATCAGTTGATAGACATTTGAGCTGTTTTCACTTTTTGGCTGTTATGAATGATACTGTGAACATACAAATACTTTTTTTTTGTTTTGGTATGGCTGCATGATTTCATTTCTCATCGAGTGGAATTGCTTGTACATATGGTGACTCTACATTTACCTATATGCAGAATCCAAGGAGGTTTTTTTTTGTTTTGTTTTGTTTTTAGTGGCTATGTTATTTTACATAACTACCCAACAATACATGGTGATTCCAATTTCTCCATATCCTTGTCAGCACATGCTATCATCTTTGTTTTGTCTTAGCCATTATAGTGGGCATGAAGTGACATTTCACTGTGGTTTAGAATTGCATTTCCCTAGTGACTAATGATGTTGAACATCTTTTCATATGCTTATTGGTCCCTTGTCTATCATCTTTGTAGAAGTCTATTCAGACTTTTGTCCCTTTTAAATTATTTATTATCTTAATTGAGTTGTCAATCATCTTTATATAGACTCAAGGCAAATATTTTCTTTCCGTGGGTTTTCTTTTTCATGGTGATGTTCTTTGAGCTACAGAAGTCTTTTTTTTTTTTTTTTTTAAGTTTATGATATCCAGTTTATCTGTTTTTGTTGTTACTGTTGCTTGTGCTTTTGATGTCATATCTTAGAAACCATTGCCTAATCCAAATCACAGAGATTTATTCCTTGGTGTTTGCTTAAGAATTTTATAGTTTTATAGTTTTTTAGCTGTTAGACCTATGGCATATTTTGGTTAATTTTTGTATATGATAAAAGGTGTGCATCCAACTTCACTTTGGCCTTGGTTATCTTGTTCCAACCAAGTTTGTTGAAAGAACTATATTTAAACATTGAATTATTTTGGCATTCATGTCAAAAATCACTGAAGCATAAGTTTAAGATTTTTTTCCCAGTACTATCATTGCTATCTATATATTAAGCATTAAATCAGTAACTCACTATCTTGATTATTATATCTTTGTAGTAAGTTTTGAAACTGTGAAACATGAGTACTTCTTTTTCCTTCTTTTTCAATATTATTTTATTATTTTCATAATTTTATAATAATTATTTTGGCTATACTGAGTCCCTTTATTTTCATGTAAATTTAAGTATCATCTTGTCAATTTCTGCAAAAAAGCAAGTTGAAGTTTTAATAGACTTTGCATTGAATCTGAAGATCAATTTGAGGAATGTTAGCATGTCGACAATAGTAAGTCTTCTAATCTTGTGTACAGGATATCATTCCATTTATCTAGTTATTATTTCCTTCAACAATGTTTTGTAACTTTAGTGTAGAATTCTTGCACTTTTTATGTCCGATTTATACTTAACATTTAAAATATTATGGTATATATGTTTGCTTTCTTAATTTCATTTTGGGTTTAGCTGAGCACTCTGACAGCCTTTTCTCCTGATCTCCAATTAAGCTTCCAGCAAATCTATATCTGATGGTATCAAACCCAGATGTTAGCCTCCATTAATTGCTAGCTGATTGCATTATTGTCAGGGACCATGTCTTGGGTATAAATTGTTTCACAACTTCATACGATTAAAGTTGAATCACTTGGTAAGATCTGTGGAGTTGCTAGTTTTTGATGCTTGCTCAGACCCCACTCTGGGAAGAACCTCTGAGTATACAGCCGAAGGCGCGTGTTTGGGGAGGTAGAGGAAGGAACTTGTTCTTGCCCAGCTGCCTTACAGATCTCTTTCCTATGGAGAGGAGCTGCTTCTGGGTGGAAAGGAGGACTGCCCAGTGTAGACGTCCTATAGTGCAGAACTGGGAGGATGGGATCTGCCGTGTTCAGTGGCTGACAAATTTATTAATTATTCTGCCTAAAGAAGCTAGAAGAGATTAGAACTGACACTTGACTGCCAAGATTATGAGACCGACTGTCCTGCAACACACAAGTCAGCAGAAAAGGGAGACTCTACTTTGCACCAGCTGCCTCACTGGATCCATACCAGAATTTGGAGATAGGATGATAGCACCATTGTTCCACTGCTACCACCCACTTGACATAAGCCTTCTGCAGTGAGGAGAATGTAAAGAGTAATGGGATATGCTGGTGTTCATCAGACAAATCTACCCAGAATAACTTTTCCACCTATGGAGCTGGAGGACAGTCACTGGCAGAACTGTGAGTGGATGGTAGAAGCCTCTAACTCAAGTGCCAAGTCTGTGCATATTAAGCTCCATTAATCTTTTGTTAAATTTTGCCAATTTTGTGAAATTACTTATGTTCTTTAATAAATCTCCAAAGACTTTCAATAATTATTATTGTAAATTTTATTAGCAATTTAATAGGTACCTTATAGTGGGAGAGGTTTCCCCCAGTTCTTCAAACTGTCATTCTGGAAGTCTTACTTCTTCATAGGATTTTCAGTTAAGTGTTTGAAAAACAGTAATATAAATAGATATATATTAACGCCTGTGCTTGTGTGTGTGTGCACACACACACATGCAAACACACCCCATACCTAACAGTGACAGGACTTTTTTGGAAGAAACATCTCTGAAATGTTAGGAGACCTACTTTGTTTTTCCAATGTTAGTTTACCCTGAAGGAAAAAAGTGTCAAATTTCCAAAACTTTGGAGTAGAATATAGCATAGATTTGGGATACCGAAATATTCTAGAGATTGGAACATGGCTTTTGAAATGTGATTATCTTTAGTACCTCAGCAGTTCCCATAGTAGTAGATGCATCTTATCCCCATGGATTTAGAGATTTAAGTGGCAAATAATGCCTAAGTTTCTGATACTAGCCCAACTGTAACAATGCCAACTGTTTCACCAGTAGATAAATTACACATATTTTAACAACAAAAAAATCGTTCTAAAAAAAAGACAATAAACTATTTAAAATTAAAAAAAAGAAAAGACAGTAGCCAAAAATACCTCATCAAAAATTAAGGGAGAGGATACAAAGATGATAATGAAAACTAACATCATGATGTTTACTACTTACCTCAGGCAAAAGAGAGAACAGAGACATTTGTGTGATGATCTCATTAAACATAGAAAATAGTTTGCATTTTGGCAGGGAATCATTCTATTTCTAATACTTAGAATCTAGCTATTAATTTTGTCCTATATTATTATAAAAGCTGGTATAAGCCATAAGAAACAAGTGTAGTAAAAATTAATATGTGAATGTCTTTAAAGCCATATAGGAGTGAGTGTCTATGCATGTTTGTGTATGTGAAAATAATAATTACAAAACTGTCTTTGAAGAATGGAACACAATTTTAACTATAGCAAGTGGGAAATTAAGTCAAATGCTTAAAATTATAGTAGAATGAAATCCAATTAGTGATAAAAAAATAACTAAATAAAGTACCCAAAATATTATAAAAATAGAGATATCAGAAACTATGAGTGTTAAATGTTAGGGTAGGTCACTTTGATAACATATCTTAACCTTGAGGGAGAGTAGTTGCATTCAGAAAACAAAAAGTGGTGGGGCGCCTGTGTGGCTCAGTCGGTTAAGCGTCTGACTTCGGCTCAGGTCATGATCTCACGGTTCATGGGTTCGAGCCCCGCATCAGGCTCTGTGCTGACAGCTGTTTCGGAGCCTGGAGCCTGCTTCAGATTCTGTGTCTCCCTCTCTCTCTGACCCTCCCCTGCTCATGCTGTCTCTCTCTCTCTCTCTCTCTCAAAAATAAATAAAATATTAAAAAAAAAAAAAGTGGTGCACCATAGTTGAATTGTAGTGGATAAGTGAAGAGTTTGTTGAGAGAGATGTAGGTGTAAGAACTTGAGAGGTCTTGAAAATCCTATTTTTTCAGCATGTAAAAAGTAAGACATTAAGTAATTTAATCATGAAAATGACAATTAGATTTTCACTAAAAGTACCACACATTTCTGCCTATCACTGGGAATAGTGGGGAAATGGACTAGAGTATAAGCAGGAAGGTGATCTGTTTTGATAGTTCATGTGTCCTGCATATTGGTTCATGGACTAGGGTGATAGCAATATGTCTATAAGGAAATAAATAAATTTGAGAGGTATTTGAGAGCATATTTGAAAAATGAGCTTAAAAAAAAGAAATAGTGGCATTCAGATCGCTGGTTTAAACATTAATTGAAAAGTAGTCATAATTTCTGATATAGAATATTGAGAAAAGAAAAAGACCAGTTTTGGAAAGGAGCATAAAAAATTTAGCTTATGACATTTTTACTTTGGAGTACTTATAAGAGACAAATTAAAGAGTAGGAGGAACTAGTAGAGTATTCGGATCGTAGTTCAAGAGAGTTCAAAGCCTAAGGTGGATATTAAAGAGATAGTGGTGATGGAGTTCAAACCATTGGAATAGATAGGTTCTTCTTGTAGAAATATTTATATAGTTGGGTTAGGGGATGAGGCACACAGAGAAAAGAAAAAGAAAAGGAAAATGGGGGGAATTAAAAAGGACTAGAGATCTTTCAACTTTTAAAGATCAGCTGACAGAGAAGATGACCATGGAAATGGAAAGAAACAACCCATGTAGCACAAGCATGTCACAATACTATTGTTTTACAGTGTTTAAGGGTGAGAGTACTTTTAGAAAGATATGATTAGTATTGGTACTGTCTGGCCAAGTAATACAGGAGCTGAAAAGCTTTGGGTAGTTTAGTGACTTGGAAATTCTTACTATCTTGGAATAAGAGATTTTGGAGCAATATCCAACTTATAATACATTTACATTTTTAGCAATCCCCTATTAAAATATCAATGAAAAAGACAAGAGGCTTGCAGTATAAAATATGTCATTTTCTATGTTTTTCATTACTTGTCTTCTAAAATATTTGGAATAAAATAAAAACCAAAGTAGGTATCACATCACAATTGCTGACTTTGCTTTGACAGGGTGAAATTAGGGTTATATCAGAACAGAAACGGAATAGTCAGAAGCACGGCTTGACTTCCTGTAGAATGGAGATGCTGTATGATGTCCCATGTATTTTACTCTTCCAGCCACAACATCTTAATAGGAAAAGGAATGATTGGCAAAACAAACACTTTGAAAAGTCCACTGATAAAATGATAGGAGTGGGATTATTTATTGCAGCTTATAAAAATGAATGACACATGGCATAAACAAAACAAAACAAGTATATAAAGCCTTGAGCTATGGACCTTAAAGGTACCCACATTGAAGTTTATAACAAAACTATTCTCAGGTGTAGGTTTTATTTGTATTCTTATTTACATGTTCTTTTATTACTAGTCAATGCAGTTAGAGGAAAATTACATAAAAGTGGTAGAAGAGGTTTTTCCCATGCAACACGTGATAGGATTATCTACATTAAAAAGCACATAATCAGCTAAACAGGCATCAGAAATAATAAGTGTTTCAGTGGAGTTTTTGTTGTGTAATAAGTGCACAAATATCATGGATTTTTTCTGTAACAAGAGTGTTAGTAAGGATAATGTGTAATAAGATATCTTGTTCACAGCAGTGAGAAAATGTAAACAAACAAACAAACAAAAACACTTTTTACTGGGGTTGAATAAGTGTAGATTCTGAGTAGAATGGTTTGATCCTGTTTGTTGTTTCTCCCTTTCTAAATCAATGCAGATTTTAAGAACCAGGACTGATACAAGGGTTTAGAATCATAGCAGGCCTTTTTACTGCATTGTCATAGAATTGAGGACCTGAAGAGTGGTTAAAATAGTTTGCAAGATGGTTCAGGCTAGCTCAATAAAGCAGAATATAAGATTGCAAGCCAAAGCTTTTTATGAAATTCTTTGTTCTGTGCTTCACTTACTATTGCTGAATAACAAAATATACCAATTCTTAAAGGGTTCAAACTACACTGAACATTCATCATTTCACAATGTCTGTGCAAGAATTTGGCATCAGCTTAACTGAACATTTTTGGCATTGGCATCATGTGCTGAAAGCCTCAATAAAAATACATGATACTGGAACTTCAGCAAATGGCTGGTGGACTGAATTGATGATGTTAGTCTAGTAGGGCAAGTTCTGGCTTTTATTTTCTTATATGATAAATTTGGATCAGAACATAGGTAAAGTTGTGGTTCAAATGGAAGTTTCAATCTTAGGTGTTCTTCAATGGAATGATTCTAAGTCATTTAGGATATCAGAAATTGTTTAGATCCAGTGCAAAGTCTTTCATGAATATCACTTTCATAGAAATTAATGTGAAATAAAATTATTGCATCAGCCCCATACTACCAAATATTTAAAAAATAAAAGGAAACAAAAACAAGCTAATCCTAGTCCTCAACAAGCTTCCCAGCAAAACTTATGTCCCAGAATATAAGCTTGGTGGTATTTAGGAACCTATCAGAGACTAAATGGTATCTGAGTAATGGACTATGAAAAGAGAATATATATATTAGTTCGCTGTGCGACTTCACTAACCAGTGGAGCCAATCCTGATTAGAGGAGTTGATAAAGAGTTCAAATACAATTCCTTTGGAAGAATTACACTGCTGTCCATACTTAATGCTGATTCTTAAGGAGAGCTCAAATTTCTCTAGTAAATGCCCACTGAGATCTTTAACTCAGATTGTAGAAGATGGACTGGAAACTTGCCATAAGGCTAGTTGCCTAAATAGGAACATTGGGGGATATAAAAATGTTTGGCAGATACAATGAAAGAAAATGATATTCCAGATAAAGTAAATAGTAGTATAAAAATAGCAGGGAAGGGAATGATAAAATAAGTTTTGGAAGAAAAACAATGTTGACATATATTATTGGATTAAAGAAGAAAGGTGGGGAAATAGTGGGAGTAAGAATGAAAATAAGTTAGCACTTGATTGTAAATACTTAATATTTAAATTGAAAAATATGTTTGAAATTCAAAAGCAATCTGTTAAAGGGAAGTGATATATACTGGTGTTGATTGGCATAGATTTTAATTTTATTGACAAGAATTTTCTTCCCTGATGGTGATTTTGAATTAACTCAAACCTACTTCATGTTCACAAAGCTTGTTTGCTAAATTTCAAACTGTCAAGGAGAACTGTATTATAAATGGGGAAAACTAGGAATTAGGAACCTGAATACTAACATTTTGGGGATCTTTAGAGCATTCAGGTAGATATAATCCTTGTAAAGGGGGTATTCTTGGGAATAATAGCCTAGAGCAAGTGTAAATTTTCAAGTCCATACAAGAACCAACCCAAATTACAAACATATGAGAATATAAAATGAAAAACATCAATGTTGAAGTTAGAGAATATCAAAAAATTAACTCCAAACTTTGAGGAAATTCTGAAATTCCTGACAAAAGAATTATGTGGTAAAGGGGAGAGGTGTCCCTCCATATCCCAATGTTTAAGGAGCAAGAGCTGAAGACATAGTCAAGGAAGGATAGTAGGAAAAACAATAGATGATTTTAACCAACAATGTTTTAAAACCGAAGGTGAAATGTAAGTTATGGCAGAGCACACATGGAAATAGACACACGTGGTATGGAGAGTAGATTTTTTTAATTGATATTTTCACCATTGTGTTTAATGTGTCCACTCAAAATTAGAGCTGGCAAGCAAATCCCATGACAGGAAGATTTGCAGCTGAATGGGATCTCATGCTCCTTCAGGATGTTAGAAATTTCAGTGTATCTTCATGGTAGTCCTAGAATATAATCAGATCAGAGTCACATCAGCTGCTAAAATTCCTCTATTCCTCTACTGAAGCTGTGAGTTCCAATCCCAGCACTTTAGGATCCTGAGTGATTAAATCTGTGAAATAAACTAGTTCCATATGCCCCTTTTCATAGGCAGAATTGTGTCCCTCCAAATTCAAATGTTGAAATCCTAACCCCCAGTATCTCAGAACGTGTCTGTATTTGGAGACAAGTACATTACATAGGTGATTATGGTTAAATGAAGTCATTAAGGTGGGTCCCAAACCAATATGAGTAACGTACCCTAAAAGAATATATTAAGACACAGACATAAGGAGGAAAAACAGGTGAAGACAGAGGGAAAAAGTTAATCTACAATCCAAGAACAGGCATCTCAGAAGAAATCAACTCTGCAGACATCTTGATCCTATACTTCTATCTTCCAAAAGTATGAAAAAATAAATTTGTTGTTTAGGCCATCCAGTCTGTGACAATTTATTATGAAAATGTTAAAAAAAAAATATGCCCCTCCTACATAAATTCTAAGATTTAGGAACTGTAACTAGAAAAGGTTAAAGGGTGTTCAGTTGATATCCAGTTATATGCTAGGTTTAGTATAATACATGTTTTGAATATACTTACATTCAACTATAGTATTCCCTCCCAAAATATTGTATTGTCCTCATCCTTGTGATGATGTGAGATGAAAAAAATGCCTGCATGATTAGAGGAAGTGTGGTGAATGATGTGTAGGCATTGTGACATACCATTAGGCTATTATTGATCTTCTAACAATAAGTCAGAGGAGGACATCTGCTTCTGTACTATGGCTGACCAAGGGTAACTAAAGCTATGGAAAGTAAAACCTTGAATGGGTGGGGCGGATGGGACTACTTACTGTATATTTCACTGCCGGGGGTGGGGGGGAAACGTCATGAAAGAGAAGTTTCTGAAGAGATAAACAGAACGTACTGAATATAGTTGATGGCCATTTTTCAGATCAGTTCATTAAATTAGAGGTAACAAATAAAAACTCTATTTCTTTGAAAATTAAAAAGCCCTTTATAAAATATATTCCAGATGATTCTAGGCTTTCAGCCTTTAATGGATGCCATTTATGTCTAAATAAGAACTCTTTAAATCATCTTTGAATTTTTCTCTTTGAAATTTTCTTTGAAATTTTCTGACTAATATTATTTTGAATTTCAGGAGGATTCAGTATTAATAGGAGATATATATTAATGGTTAGTTCATTTATAAGCTTGTCTCACAAGTGCTGCTCATCTGAAGCCCCCTTTTGAAATTTCTTCTCTGTCTTCTTCATAATTACCATTTTCCCAATAAAACATCATTTATTCTCCATAAATACCATTAAAGAAAACTAGTGGTGTAAATGTCTTTTAGGTATGGAGCAGCAGATGATAACAATACAGGTGGCAAGAAAAACTTTATGTTCTAAATATCACTATCCTAAAATTAGATGTCCATTTCACATAAAAGATAATTTCTCCCTGACCCTTTATTTGTGTCTTACTCTTGCCTCTTAGGATAACTTTGTCCAGCATAAACCGTCACCTTCCCTCTCCTCCCCTCCACAAAAAATCTGTTTCTTATGTAAAGAAATTGACTTTTTGTAAAGTAAACACCTTCTATCTTGGTTATGCTTAGAAGGCCTCATCTTTCATGCTCAACTATCCCATTATTCTGTTAAGGTACTTTACCTTTACCTAAGACAAAGTGAATTGCTTTTCCAAAGAGGAAGTTACTTTCCCTGGTAAATCAACTAAATCAACTGGCATGCAGCTTTTCCTTTTTTGTTACTTTTTAACAATGATTAATGAGAAGGTAAGACAACAATATGAAACTAATAGGGAACTATCAGAGATAAAATAATTCAAACCAAAAAAATAAAATTCTTCTATAATGTCCTTAGAAGTAGTATAGGAAAAAATGTAACAATGATTGGATTACTGCTATGCATACACACACAGAGAATTTATTAAAATTCTAAAGAAAACAATAAAGCAATAACATGAATAAAAGAAAAAATAATTGATACATGAAAAAGCCAGTGTTTAAAAAAATTTAATACACTTTACCTGCATGCAATTCACAGTAAGGCTTCTGATGGGTCATAATCTTGATCATCATCTTTGTTTCACTCTCATTAGATGGTTTAGGGAATGACTCCCATTAAAGCTGTTCTCCTGGTTTGGATGTAATCCTTGAATAAAGGTCAGGAGAATAATAATTATCCTGCATTAATTGCTACCTGCACCTCACAACAGTTCTGCTGCTAGCATGATGATACTTTCGTATCTTTATTCTGCCCAGATTCTGCAGTGATCTTCCCATGGCAGTGTGTTAGAGAAAAACAAAAACAAAAACAAAATGTCCCATAGCCTACTCTCTGAACATGGTGGTAAACAACTGCTAGCATAGACCATGGTGGTAAATGATTGCTGCTTTTCCTCAATCATAGGCAACTCTCTCTACCTAGATTTTCTGTTCTTTATCAGCTTTTAACATTCATTCATGCATATCTCCAGATCTGAGCTTGAGCAGGGAATCAACAGTACGCATTAATTTCCACCTTTCCATTTTTTTCTGGTTTTGCATACATTTAAAGTTGAAGAGATATTGTTAATTGTGCACCTTCTTAAAGTCATAGCTAGTCAAGGACAAAAATGCCCTATTCTGTGTTGAAACATCACGTTGTACACTTGAACCCGATATAAAATTAAAGTCGTATGTCAGCTGTGCTTCAATTAAAAAAATTAAAAAAACATACTTGGAAAAGTAGTGATCCATATCACTTGACATACTCACGTAGAAATTCCAAGGAACATTCAAGAGAAATATTTTGGACATGATTTATGTTGAAATTGTCTTAAGGGTTCTTTTATTTAGATATATCATTAGATTTTCGAACATATTGTGTGGTGCTTAATCTTGGTATCAGTAAAAACCACACCTTATGTTTCCAATGCCCAGGCATTTATTTTTCTTTAATTTTTTTAACGTTTATTTATCATTGAGAGACCGAGAGACAGAGCATGATCTTGGGAGGGGCAGAGAGAAGAGGAGACACAGAATCTGAAGCAGGCTCCAGGCTCTGAGCTGTCAACCCAGAGCCCGACGCAGGGGTTGAAATCACAAACCATGAGATCATGACCTGAGCCGAAGTCAGATGCTCAACCCACTGAGCCACCCAGGCACCCCCATTTATTATTGTTTTAATTTAACTTCCTTTACTCTGAGGCTGAAATTCACCATTCCATGTTCTTTTACCCTCTCTATATATCATGAAGCTTCTTTCTCTTGCTGTTGCCAACTATAGGAATTAGAAATGTAATTACTGTGGCTACTATTTCGTTTTGCATATAATAACTTAGCAAATGTACAGATTTAGTTTATAACTTTTTGAGAACCATAAAATTAATTCTTGAACAGATTCAGTACGTTGAGTATATTTCCTATTATTTTTTCTCTAATACTTTTGTCTAATAGGAAAATTAGGAGTTACTCTGGTGACTCCCCTCAATATTTTCTCCTAAAAATATTGTTCATTTGTAACATATTTATTTCCATAGGCAATTTTGTTTCTGTCACATAGTAGGCTCCAGATTAGGCTGAAGTAGGTACAAGTTTTATTTAAATCATTTAACAAGGAGAGGCACCTGGTTGATTCAGTTGGTTAAGTGTCCCACTCCTCATTTCATGATCTCATGATTCCTGAGTTTGAGCCCGGCTATCAGCACAGAGGCTGCTTGGAATCCTCTCACTCCCTCTCTCTCTGGTCCTCCCTGCTCACTAGCGTGCACGCTTTCTCTATCAAATAAAAAAATGATTAAAAATTTAAAAACATAATGAATTATTTAACAAGGAGAAGCTTGAAATGGAAGTTGTGTTTTCTTAGAAATTATTAGATCTCTCCAGATGCCATATTTAAGAGCAAAACACCAGAATTATTCCAAATTTCTAATGAATTATTGTCCAGTAGATTAAAAATAGATCTGACAGGGCATGATGCAAAAATACTAAAATTACTGAAAAAAAACAGGAGAAATAGACATATATTCCACATTATTAATAAGCTTTTGAGCAATTCTTAAAATGATTATTCCCCTCTCATTTTAAAAGAATAATCCAAGATTTAGCAAATTATTTCTTTGTGACTTAACAAAGATATATGTTGCCAAGGGAATTTGAGTAATGTTTCTTAAGAATTACTTTCATATATTCTCTGGATTTAACACTTTCTCATAGAGACCAAACTTTGTGTAAAAAAATAATGCAGATATCCACAAAACTTGCATAAAATTTTGGATGTTTATGGGCCTTAGGTTAATACCATCTTCTTGGGAGGCAAACTTTTTGTATACTTCAGGAAGAAACTTTAGAAAACCTTACACTGTAAACCCACAGAGTAGTGGTTTTGGTTTTCTGACATCTCCTGTGAAATTGAGCACTACTTAGAACTGTATTAATAATGGTTTATCCACTTAGCCGTCCTCCCTTCCCTCAGTTCTCAAAATTGGTTAGGTTCAACTAGACCCCATTTTTGTCTCTTAGGTGATTTCATCATCTTTCAAGAACCACTAAGAATGACTGTCACCTCTTCTATAAAAAAATCTTAAGTTCCCTTAACTTGAAGTACCAAAGTTCAATAGTAAGTGACTTAGCCATCAAACCAATGTGACAATGTCAAACATGAAGCATTTTTTGTAGAAATAATATATAACTAGTTCATGTCTTGTAGTACTTGAAAAGCCTACATTATCAAAGTTATATAGGAACTTAAAAGAAGAAAATCCAACAACTTTCAACTTTATAGAAGCAAAAAATGTAGAAGAAATTCAGGTTTTGTTTATATGTAAAAACAATGAGCAGGAAAACGAAAAATGTAATCAATTAGTTATGTATAGGGGTACATGTGTACATATATGGATAGTTTTAGCATTAAATGTCAATCCTTCAATACATGAATGAATACCAAAAAAATCCTCTGTAGGAGGGGTTAGAGAACATCCTTGGATAATTAAAAGGTAGTCTCATTTCTGTCTTTTCATTTAATATGCTACCCTATATGACAGACTCACCTCATTTGTATATTGTTTTCTAATTCATCAAGAACTGATCTATTTATGATTCAATATTAATGAGGTTCCACTATCCAAAGCTATAATCCCTAAACATCTGTCATCATGTTATGGCTTGAATTTTCAACATTCTGTTTCCTGATTCCAGAGCCTCATGGATTCTTGCTACATTTCTTTTCTTGGATGCTGAGCAATATGTCTAAATCCTTCTAATTATTGCCATTTTTATTGATATAGCTAACTTAAATTTTTATTTTCTGACAATGATAGACTATACTTTATACACACACATACATATATGTATATGTCTGTATGTGTATGTATATACATGTATATACCACATTAAAAATTATACTTTTTCCTATTGGAATCTTATAAATGGGCTCAAACATTGAGGTAAAGGATTTTCATAAGAGAATGGATGTCCCTGCTCTTGGTCATCCTGGAAAATAGAGCAAAATATGAGGCAAACATCTGGATTACAAGAGTAAACATCTTCTCCTATATCAAGTCCAGGTTTTAGGGAAGTATAAAATCATAAGCGGTTCCAATGGAAGGAGAGTGATATGGCTCTGGGCATATATCTCAGAATAGCAATTAGAAATTAGTGGTACCACTGTCCTTTTTTTCTTCCAGTAATATTGGCATAAACAAAATCTGGCAGCAGCATCAAATCAAAATGTATAAGCATCCTATTTTTGAAAAATTCTCAATTGGAATCAGTGTCAAAGGAGTAGCCCAGCTGAGTTGAAGATGCAGTCTCCTTGGGGAGAACCAGGGGAAACTAAGACTCCTTTGGATATACAGAGAGCCATGCCCTTTCCTCAAGATAGGAATAGAACAGGGTGGTATAGCATGAGTCACAGAATTGCCAGGCTTGCAGAGTGTATTTCTTCATGGGGTAATCAACAGTCATGACCAGAGAAGAATTGGAAAAATTTTCTAGAGCACATTTATCAGAATTAATGTATTCTGCCACTGACCCCTCCTCTTATACAGGATTATGTCCAGTAAGCATTACATACATAGATTACTAGATAAGGAAATCAAGAATCAATTTAAAATAATTTTGGCAAGAATTTGAAAAAATTACGTGGGTAGAAAACATGGGGAGGGCTGAGGGCAGAAGAGAAGCTTCCCTCTTTTACCTCAGATTTAAACTTCATAATCCCTTTCTTTGTGTCAACCTACACTCTAGCTTCTATGTGCAACAGCTCAATACTGGCTCATCTTCCAAGTGAGATGATTTTTTATTAAGCATATGAAGGCATAGTTACATGACAGCAAAATTATATTCACAAGATACAAATATATAAGCAGATATTCAATAATGCAACATTTATTCTATGGTATGAGTTCAGTTCCAGTTGGCACATTCCCTAAGTGTTCAGAATTTAATATAAAGTGGGCTTTATTATCTTTCTCAGAATTTTTATCCATCTTCATATTTTCCTTATGTTTAACTAAACTGGGCCTTAGTTCAAATTCATTGCTCCAAAACAACCAGAATATATTTTTGGCTCTTATTTTCATGTTGCAGTCTTAAATAACAGAGTCCTAGCATCATGAGGGAAAGAATTAAAGGAAAAGCATCTAGAAAAATAATTCAGATTTCCATTTACCAATACCTGATACCTAATACTTCAAAGGAAATCTCATACAGTGGACTTGCTGGACCTTATCTTCCCCTTAATGCCAGAGGCCACATGTGCAATAAATTTGATGTGAGATACATCTTACTTGGCCCTAGAGAAGGCCTGAATTCTCAAAATAATAACCTTGAAATTTCTGAAATAAAAAATGAAGATTCTTATTTTTTTAACCCTAGTTGTGATCTTGTGAGTGAGTACAACAGTCAAAACTACATTAATAATCAATCTGTGTATCCTAAAACCAAGCAAGGAAGGATGATGATTAAAATGATGATACAGAATTTGATCAACAGAACCCTTCATCTTCCCATGTAGCATTTAGATTTCAAATATTAAAAATATTTCATGTACTTACTGAAGCTTAGTAAGATCACCTTGGTATGAAGGGTAAGGAGTTTTCTACTTATGTCTACTTCTCTTTAGGATTTGTTGGATCTATAGTGTGTGCACAGACACACACAATTGCTGTGTGTGTTTTATTTGAACAATCTTTCTTTATCACCAATGAAAGACTCTGGCAGAACCTTCAGTAAAAAATACATATTGTGCCATAAAAGAAACCACTAAATTGGGACCACCTAGCTCTTTCTTGAATCAAATTTATTTCAATTCAGAACAAAAAATCAGAGAAAGGTCCAATTTTGTTTTGTTGGGTTTTGTTTTTAGTTGATAATTATTAGAATTAACTATACATTTTACCAGTTTTCTTTCTGATCATTATTTCCTTTTAAGTCTTTACTGATGAATGTATTAGTGTGCAAGAATACACTAAAGAGTAATTCACTCTTAGAATGTCATTACATGGTAGGTTTTTAGTGCTTGCATTTCTGAAAATCATTTTATTTAGCTCTCCATAGTATATACTACTGTGGTTGAGAATGAGTCTAGGTTCTGACTGTTTTGGTTAGTATTGATTTAGTGACCTTAAGGATTGCACTGGGTAAGTCTGATGTGAACCCAATTGTTATTCCTTGTAGATAATCTTGTGATACTATTTATGGTGTTTGTTATGAGTGAAAATGTTTCACGTCATCCTTGTCCAGGGACCATGCTAATCTTCTCTGTGCCGTTCCACTTTTAGTGTTAATGTGCTGCTGAAGCAAGATCTCTCTGGAAATTTTTATACTGCATTCTTTTTAATTTTTTTGTAATTTACCATGATGTTCCTTAAATTGTGCATTTTATATAAAATATATCATAAAAACATATATGAAACATTTGACACATAAGTAAAAAGAATAAAAATATCTGTGAGCCCGCTAATCACCTTTAATCCAGAACTTTCTGGTCTTCATAGAATTCCCAGTGGCCTTTCACTGACAAAAATCAACATCCTCTTCTTCTGTCTAGAGGACTACTAGCTTCAATTTTGTTTTATCTTTTTTCTTTCTTTAGAATGTCATCACATATGTGTGAATTCCTGAAAACTATACTTTCATTTTACATGTATTTGACATTTAAATACATAATACCATAATAATAATTATTGGGCTCTTTCTTTGTAAATTGTCTCTGTATATGTCCATTTATCATCTGGATACTTTATGGGTTTTTTGTAAGTTTATAGGAATCCTATATATAATCTCAGCCCTGAATTCTGCAGTCATATGGGTTGAAAATATCATTGATTAAAGTGCTGTCATATAACACTGACATATATGGCATCTTTAAAAATATGGGGTGCCTGGGTGGCTCTGTCAGTTAAGCCTCTGACTTCAGCTCGGGTCATGATCTCACGGTTCATGGGTCCAAGCCCCTCATTGGGCTCTGTGCTGACAACTAGCTCAAGCCTGGAGCCTGCTTCAGATTCTGTATCTCCCTCTCTTTCTGACCTTCCCCTACTCATGCTGTCTCTCTCTCTCTCTCAGAAATAAATTTAAAAATTAAAAAAAAAAATTTTAATAATACTTGATAGTATCTGGCAAATAAGTCTTACTGTTTGGAAATTCCTTCATTATTCTTGGCATTTTATGACTTAATATTTATGTTTATTAATTTCCACCAAAACCTATTGAAAGTTTGATTAGGATTAAATTGAATTTATATTTCATTTTTTATAAATGTGGGATCTTGTGATATTGAATTTTCTAATTTATGAGTATGTGCTATCTCTTCTTGATTTATTAATCTCTATCTAATTATATCAGTACATTTCATGTATACTATAAATTAGACATAAAATATAAACTATATATAAATATTATAAATGCATTTTGCTCTGTAACAATTTTACACTTTTGTATGTTTTACATTTTACCCCTTAGGTACATTAGAGTTTTTGACTCTATGTTAAGTGATATATTTTAATTAAATATTAAAAATACTTGTAGTTTTAACATAAAAGTACAATAAAATATTAATTTTGTATAGAAACAAATGTCCGTTGTTAATTTTAATAATTTGCACAATCTAAAATTTCTACAAATCTACTTGTAGATTCTTTCTACCATGTCATCTGTAAAATGGATCTGACTTGTTTTTTCCTATCCCCGTAATAATTTTCTTCAACTTATTGCATTGGACAGTGTCTCAAGCAGAATAGGAAATGACATCAGTAAGAATGGATGCCTTTTGCTTGATTCTGGTCATAAAGTAAATACTTTAAATATTTCATAATATGTATTTTTCCAGTTATATAATAGTTAATAATTGTCACGTTGAGACCACTCCATTTTCTGTTTATTTTGGTAAGATGTTTTTAACATAATCAGGTTCTGAGTCCTTAATATCCATTTTGGTAACCATTGGGATAATTCCTTGATTTTCTCATATATAAATTAGTCAGTTTATATTATTTTTTCTATTACTAAAATACAATAAATTCCTGTGGTAAGTTTAAATTATTCAAGGTATATTATCACCTTAATTTGTTCTTAATTTGGTGTGAAGATATCTAAGATATTTGCATCTATGTTTATATGTGATATTTGCTTATAATTCTACCTTTAAAATTATCTTTATTAGTCTTGGTATCAAGGTTAAGAGATTTGGTTAAAGTAACATAGATGTGTTCTCTTTCTGGATTTTGTAATAATTGTGGTAAATTTGATTTATTTGTCCCTTGAATGTTAGTAGTTAAGACTGCCTAGACCTGCCCTTTTTTGTAAGATGATTTTTTAAAACCATATTGGTTTTTGTGATGGTAGAGTACTATTTAAGTTTTTTGTTCTGAGTCAGTTGTGGCAAATATGTTTTTTTGGAAGCATAAGTTTTCAAATGTATTGGGATAAAGATTTCACAATTTTTCTGTAATTTTTTAAATATTGCTGTCTACTGTTTTTACACATATTTTAGTTTCCTAACATGGTCTGTTTTCTGCCTTCTCTCTTTCTTCATCGATCTTAGTTTGTAAATCTTAAAGGCTTATGAATCTTATTTTGTGAAGCTCAATTTGTTTGATATGTTGATCATATATATTTAATTTTATTTTTATAATTTCTTCTTTGTCCTTTGATATTTTATTACATTCTGTTTTAGTTTTTCTAACTTGCTAAGTTTCATTATAGAAAGTTCTCTACTATAATTTTAATTAGATCCACAAGTTTTATTATATCATTTTATCATTTTATCTTTCTACTTTTATTAAAAATATTTTGTTCTATACTTTTAAAGGAATAGTTATTAATTTCTAAACAATTGGAATCTTCCTACATTATGTGTATTCTTTACTTTTAACTTAATTTAACAAATGATTTTTTTTCATTTCTTGAGACTTGCTTTAGAAATTTAAATGAGATCAGTTTTCATGAGTGGACCTTGCATGGTAGAGAAAAGGGTATATATTTTCTTAGTTATTAGATGTAAAATTACATGATTTATCTAGTATATTTAGGTGTTCCTTATGTTGAACTTTTAAAATTTTTACTGATATTTAATGTTTATCATTTACAGAGAGAAATGAGTTAAATTTTTCCAGTAGGATGGTGGAACTAGGTCTCCTTTTACTTCAGTCAATTTTTGCTTTATATTTTTGAGATATTTTTAATTAGGTGCATAAAAGATTAGAATCATCAAATTTTCCTGGTGAATTAAAGCATATGTTATTGGTAGTGACTCTTATTTCAAACTTTTATTTCCCTAATTAGTGATTCTTTCATTGATTTCTAAATATCCATACTAGTGATCTTTTGGTATTACCCTACAGTTTTTTACTCTGTTATTTTTGTATAATTATTATTTTCATATTTTGATATTTTATTGATAATTTTAGATGTATTTTGTTGATATGGAAAGTATTTGTAACAGGTGGTTTTTTTAGTGTGACATATAACATTTGTATGAAATATATTTGTATAAATGTAATGTATCTGCCTTTCCTGAGTTTCAGAATATTTTTTTAAATCAAACTGTATTTGATAATTATCAAGTTAGGAAAACTAGAATGTGCTCCTGGAATTCAGATGTGTCACCCTGATTCTTTTGGAGTTCAAGGTTGTAATTTCCTAGACAGAGCAAACCACTCAAAGATGTTGCCCTGACTTTACCAAACCATAACAATTATTATAAAAAAAATAATGGGGGTTGGAGATAGAATGACAGAGAAGTATGTGCATGCATACGAAGAGAAGAAGAGAAAGAGTGAGAAGGAATTTTACATAAAGTATTTTTAAAGTTTGTCACACTTCCTGTTTGTCAGCTTGTCTTGAATTATTTTAACAAACATGTGTCCTGAGAAAAGTAACTCGGTCACAAAAACAAATGATGTTAAGGGTGCCACATCATGGACTTCTAAAGAAATTATGGATAGTACTTAAACATAATTTATTCTGAGAAGTTTTATCTCGTTAAGTGGTGACAGATTTATCTACTCTGTATGTACTTATTAGCTTACTAGAAATTTCTGTAGAAAATCTTTACCTCTGCCAGAGTTTACCTCCTGAGTCAGAAGTCGATTTAAATATGCTTTAATATTTTTAGAGATACTTATATATGTCTAGAATAAAGAGTTCCAAGGAAACAACCTAAAATTCTAATGTAGCATTTCTGAAATAGAACACATATATGTACTTACATATGCATTAACATATACATTACACAAACATATACACTCAATTTACATAGACTTGTCTAAATTATGCTAATGTTTATTATTGCGTATGCCATCAGCTTTCATTAAACTTACATTTCATAAAAGTAAAACAAAATATTAGTTATATCCTTTTATAATAAAAGTTCAATATAATATTTAATAAGTATTTCTGTGTATCATGACTGTTGTATGCTAAATCCATCATAAATTTTGGAAGAATAAATTTTGGAAGAAACACTGGAAGAATAACATTTAAAATCTACAGTTTATTTTTCAAATCAAATATACAATTTTCTAGATTGAGATTTTAGTGACTATCATTAATATATCGTAGAATTGTTCATTTGAATCTACTGCAGAAAATTTAGTTTATTGGTTATTTTTCTATAATGTAACACCTGTGTTCGCTTCGGCAATACATATACTATAACGTAACACCTCGATTCTGAATTCTTTCTATTGCCCTCAGATGTATAGCCTTCACAATAAGACAGTAAATATGCATAAAAGTATTTGAATTAGAGTAAAATCATATGATTAAAATATTTAAAATATTAAAATTATTATGAATGAAAAGTGTATTTCCCTATATTTGTGCTAACATGGAGCATAGAGTCCTCTTAATTTAATTTTAACATAATTATTTTATTATGCTCTGTTTTAAGATAAGCTAAATTCCATAATTTTTTTGGATGCATGCAACGAGATTCACATAGCACATAAAGTAATAACATGCTGGCCTTTAAAAATATAATCTTGAGTATCAGTTTTCTGAAATGTCAGAGCTGCAAAATATCTAGTATTTGAAACGTTTCTTTGTCAGAAATAATGTGTTTACTCCTACTTGTTTTATAATTCCCAGTGGTTGACATGAGCATTATGAAGGATTACAAGAAATCACTTATCTTCATTTTATATCTCTGACACTTGTAATATTTTATATTACCATCGATTAAAATAACACATAAAATGCAATATTGACTTTGGTCTGTATGAATTGCCATTACTAAAAATATTTTTTTCAGTTTATTAATGAGTTTAAAAAATTTTTTTCTAGTTTATTTTTGAGACAGAGCACGAGTGGGGGAGGAGCAGAGAGAAAGAGAGAGAGACAGACAGACGGACAGACTGAAACAGGCTCCAGGCTCTGAGCTGCCAGCACAGAACCTGATGCGGGGCTTGAACCCACAGACTGCTATATCATGACCTGAGCCGAAGTAGGGAGCTTAAACGACTGAGCCACCCAGGTGCCCCAAATGAACTTTAAAACCATACAGTTTAACTGTTGGGATATTAGAATTTGGTTCAGTGCCTTTATGCTACTGAGAAACACTGAAACTCAATGTTTACTTGTCTAAACTAACCTTACACTTAAACCCCACTTACCTGATTACTAGTTAACCAAACTAAGTCACTCTAATTTAGACTAGGGTATTTTAATAATGTACAAGCATGATTTTTTAATGGATTTGTAAGTATTACATCATTTGATCTCCAACTCTTATTCACTGAAATCTCGTTTTGTAAATATGAGGATGACTGTTTTTAAAAAGTATCAATGTACAGCACTTGGGTGGATCATCCAGTTAAGCAACAGACCCTTGGCTCAGCTCATGATCTCATAGCGGTGTCAGGCACCATCTCACAGTCATGAGATCAGGCCCCGTGTCTGGCTCTGTGCTGAGGATAGAGCTTGCTTGTGATTCTTGCTCTCCTCCTCCTTCTTCCCTTATCCCCCACTTGCACTCTCTCTCTCAAAATATTTTTTAAAGATCAGTATCAAAGTAAAAATCGCAAAAACAATTTGCCTGCTATTAATATTCACTACTTTCAGAAACCATGTATGAAACAATTTTCTAGTGGTCTTTATACTCACCATTATATGATTTATTTGACACTAGGTATATCAGTTTTCTCTTATTCTATTCAATTCTTAACAGAATTTAAGGTACTGTAAACTGATTAACTGAATAGTAAAAAAAAAAAAAAAGGAGTTATAGAAGTATTTCTTGATGACATACATAAATATAAGAGGAAAACATGAAATATTTGTCAAATACCCTATTAGCTAGAGCTGATACCTTAATAGTATCATAGACAGATAAATAGATGAATCCTTACCTTTTCTCCAGGCATAATTCATTTTTTCTGATGCTTTTTACAGTTAGTGGTATTTGGATGTGAGATGTTATTTTTCCATTCTGCTTTGAGTTCAGTTTTTTATATTCTTGTCCCTTCATCACGATGACATAATGGTTGAGCTAGGATTCAAATGTGTATTTTCAGTTTCCTTATTTTTGTTCTCTATAGCATATTGCTGCAAATACAACTCATGTGACTTACTAACCAGAGTGCAGTATTTATGAAGAGACACACTAAAGGCTATCGACAGCGGGAAGAGTAGTAGCACAACAGGTTTTTTTGAGACTAATGGAGCCAAGCAGTTATGCATTGAACAATTGCTTTTCTTAAACTGTAGAGTAGAAACTTTACATATGTGATGTAACCTTGTGTAACTTTTACAGAACTATACATTTTTGCAGATAAAAGAATGATGTATGAAGAAACTGAAGCTGAGGTGTTAAAGAACAAATTACCCAAATCCCAAAACAATTATGCCACAAAATCTTGTTCCAAATCCTAGTATCCTGTGAGATTTAAATTCAGATTGAAAGCCTGCTTTTACTATTATTTTTGAAAATTTCCTCTTGTTAGCTTAACTTCTCTATGTACAGTTAAACATAGATGACATGTTAGGACTGTTGTGATGATTAAATGATAATACAAGGAAAGTGTTTAGAAAATCTTTAGTGGCAAATAAATATTAGATAATTTTGCTATTGTTGTTATTTCAGTTTAGAACGATTTTGTTATTTGGTGATTTTAAATATTATTATATTGAAATATTTTTGTATTTTGCCATTGTTTTTAAAAGATTTTCCTGTTTGTACAGTAATGTGATACATGACTTCTCACTTAATAGATATCTACTAACTTTTCTGTCTCTTTTCAGTGATTTACTATTTGCTGTTTTTATTAACAGTACTTGATACCTTCTAGAAATAAGATNTACACAAATACAGACATATATTTTAAATATATCCAATATTTTTTAAATTTTTCTTTATTTTAATACTATAATAATAAAATCATTTCTTGTTTCTGATATGTAATTAGGACCATATTTTTTCTTTATTTTATTACTATAATAATAAAATTATTTATTGTTTCTGATATGTAATTAGGAACATATAAAAACAGATTTCTTAAATATTTGCCAATACTCAATTAATAGAGCAAATAAATAGGGTTTTGAACGAACTAGATTCTAATGTTTATTCATACCAACAGAATGTGAAAGGTTACTTTCATATGTAATATATCTTTAATGATTCACATTAATTTCTGTATTGAATATATACAGAAGAAATAGTTTGTTATTTTATTATCAAATGTATTCTTTTGATAGTTTAATACTTATTGTATAGTATAATAATGTGAGAAATAGAAATATGAAAATAGAGAATAATAGAGTCTAAATAATTTCCTTTTTTCTCTATGTGACATTTGCCTAACCAAAAAGCACAAATAAAGTTTAATTAGTACTTGGATAGAGGAAACTCATGCATTTTTTTTTAGGAAATATATATACAATTCAAGAATGGCAGAAAGTATGAGTCGGTCCTCTTTCATTAGTGGAGCAAAATTCTTACAATTGCCTGGTAATGAAATCTAGGTTTATTAATATCTTTGCAACTTCTAGTTTCTCTAGAATATACAGCAAGATATTTATGGGGAAAATGATGTGGCCATTTCCTGTTCTACATAGTTATACGAATTAATTGCAAACAATTAAAAACCTATTAAGTTTTTCCATGCAAGAAGTTTACTATTTTAAATTATGTTATAGTGCCAATAATAAAAAATGTTTTTAAATCTAGAAAACCAAATTGATGATAATTTAAAGAAATTTAAACTCATTGCAAAAACTAATGCATTGTACACAAATATAGGACGGAGAATATTTGAGTGAAATTTGAATGACCAGCAGACAAGAATCACATATGACCTAAATGATAGTTTCTTGTATACCATCCTGCCATTAAACATTATTTAAATTCAGCAAAATTAAAATTCAGTATATCATTTACCTTAAATAATAAAACCTTGAAAAGTCTTTATTACCAAGATTCTCTTGTACTTCCAGAAAGACTTTTATAAATGTTCTTTTTCTGTGTATCTTTCCTTAGGTTTTCCATGCTTATGTTTAGAGTTATCTCTATGCTGTTTAGCATCTTCTTTTCTTATAACATTCTCTAAATGATATAACATTACAAAGACAGAATTAATGATTGCCTCTGGGGATGAGTTTAATGAAATGAAAATTTATAACTCCAAAAAACTATACCTAGTTTTCTAAATTTAGAACTTGATGTACCTTGGGTGCCATTATTCCACTCTTCCTAAACAGTGTGTCTCTACTGCAAATGTTTTCTTTCATAGCAGGGTCTATGCAATACAAAATCATATTAATTTAGTGTAAAGAAAATTTATCATTGAATATAGAACTTAGGAATTCAAGCCAGTTTTATTCCAGTAATTCTATATACTGATATTTCACACACACACACACACACACACACACACACACACACACACACACACATTTAACCATTTTTTTTTTTAATTTAAGGGCCTTGTCACAGGATATCCATGAATGGTGAATATTTTATGGATATTAGCAAAAATTGACAAAAATACTGAAGAATTAATTTGATTACACACAGACATATACATGAACACATAGATATANNNATATATCTGTTATAAATATATGTTTGTATATAATATATATTTGTATATATATATATGTGTATGGGTATATATGAATATATATGTATATATATACATGTATATGAGATAATGCTTAAGCTTAAGATTTTTTTCAAATAGAAAGAATATAACATTTTAATAGTGATGATGCCTAAGTCAGAATGTTTTCCTTTTTAGTAGTTTCTAATTTTAAACTTTTTATTTTGTCATAATTTCAGTCTTCAGAAAAGTTGTGATAATAGAGCTTAATTTTTCTTCTTTGGTAGCAAATAATCATTATCAAACCTAATAGCATAAAACATTTTATCTTAAAATTTGAAATTTTTATTGCAAGTAACAAGGCAATGTATCATTCATCCAAATTTGTTGCAAGAAAATCCATTTCTCTTGAAATTTGAAGATTAATTTATTATAATTAAAATTGTTTAAATGATTATTTGAATTTATATATTTTGTTTATATTCTATTGAAAAAATTTCACCCTATGTCCATTTATGAGAATTTATTTAGGACTAAAATTCTATATGAAGCAAAAAAATAATAAGGTCAGTTTTCTTGGACATTAATCCATATTAATGATGAAATAAAAGCCATTGTTACTAGGAAATGATTGATATATTTTGCCTGTGAAATATATACTTACCTGAGAATTTACAATAAGTATATATCTATGTTTTTATTAGAACATTAATTTTCTATTCTTCAATACAGCCTAAAAATAGTATTTCCATTTTTCCCTTTAAATAAAGCTACCAGGGGCGCCTGGGTGGCTTAGTTGGTTAAGCGTCTGACTTTCGCTTAGGTCATGATCTCACGGTTCGTGGGTTCGAGCCCCACGTCGGGCTCTATGCTGACTGCCAGCTCAGAGCCTGGAGCCTGTTTCAGTCTGTGACTCCCTCTCTCTCTGACCCTCCCCTACTCATGCTGTCTCTCTCCTAGAAATAAATAAAACATTTTTAAAAAATTAAAAAATAAATAAAGCTACCAAAGAAAACTTAGATTAGAGATGATTTTGTGAGAAGGAAAAATAAAGACATTTAGTTATCATACTCTTTCCTTAGTAGGCATAAGCAGAAACAGTGGAATGGGAGTTTGAAGACCAGCATTCTTATGCAAATTATGTCACTTTAAAAACTGGTATATTACTGAATCTCATTTGACCTCAGTCTCTTCAATAAGGGGGTATTAGAGTAAACCTTCCAGATTTCACCTGTTAAAATATCTAAATATTTTAGAAAATGTGATATATCTTAAAGGGGTATTATAAGATTGAAAAACCAAGAAAAGCATTTTCCACGTAAAAGGTACAATGAGAGATTCTGTAGTAGAGCAGGTAGCACTTTCAAGGTTAGCTATCTAATCCTAGATACTCAATTTTTTTTTTTTCATTTTGGTAAAAACACTTAACATGAAATCTACTGTCTTAATTTTTTAGGTGCATAGTACAGTATTGTTAATATATGATGTAGAGTAGATCTCTATAACGTATACATCTTGTATAACTGAAACTTAATACTTGTTTAAGAACAACTCCCCATATCTCACTCCCTCCATCCCCTGGAAGCTACTATTCTACACTGTTTCTGAGAGCTTCACTATTTGAGATGTCCAACATACATGGAATCATGCAATATTTGTCCTGTAACTTATTTATTTCACTTAACCTCAAGGTTCAATCATGTAATTGCATATAAAAGCATTTCCTTCTGTTTTTAGGTCAAATATTATATGCATATGACAGTTTTCTTCATCCACTCAATCATTGATGGACATTTAGATTGTTTTCATATTTTGGCTTTTTAAATAATTCTACAGAGAAGAAGAGAGTGCAGTTATCTCTTTGAGATCCTGTTATCAATTATTTTGGATATATACCCAGAAGTGGGATTGCTAGGTCACTTGGTAGTTCTACTTTTAAATTTTGAAGACTCTCCATACTGATTTCGATAGTGGCATCATTATCTTACATTTATATCAACAGTGGACATAGGTTCTAATTTCCCCATGTTCTCACACACACTTGTTATCTTTGGTTTTCTGGGAGGAGATTAAGGATGCCAAAGATATTTTCCAGTGTCTGTTGGCCATTGTGTATTTTCTTGGAGAAATGCCTCTTCAAGTCCTTGCACCATTTCTTTTTTATTTTTTTTAATGTTTTTATTTATTTCTGAGAGAGAAAGAGACAGCCTGAGCAGGGGAGGGTCAGAGAGAGTGAGAGATACTGAATCCGAAACAGGCTTCAGGCTCTGAGCTAGCTGTCAGCACAGAGCCTGACGCGTGGCTCGAACCCACAAACCACAAGATCATGACCTGAGCGGAAGTTGGATGCTCAACCGACTGAGCCACCCAGGCACCCCGCTTGTACCATTTCTTAAGTTATTTTATTTTCTGTTGCTAAGTTGTAGGAGTTTTTGAAATAGTCTTTCTTTGCTTTGGTTGACTATATTTTGATGATAAATCTAAGAAACTATTATCAAGACCAATGTCATGAGTTTTCCCTATGTTTTCTTATAGGAGTTGCACACTTTCAGATCTTATATACATTTTGTGCTCATTTTTGAATATGATATATGTATTGTATATATTTTATATATGATATAAGATATAACATTCTTTTGAATATGTATATTCAGTTTCTTAAAACATCATTTTTGGTAATCTATCATTTCCCTATGTTTATTCTTGGTACCTTTGTTAAAGATCAATTAACTGTATATGTATGGGTTTATTCACAAATGTGTGGAAGTTTAACAACATACTCTTGAATAATCAATGAGTCAAAGAAGAAATCAAAAGAGAAATATGAAAATATCTCAATATAAATGAAAACACAGGGTACCAAGAGCTCCTGAATGGCTCAGTCAGTTGAGTGTCTGACTTCAGCTCAGGTCATGATTGATCTCATGGTTTGTGAATTCAAGTCCCACATTAGGCTCATTGCTATCCATGCAGAACCTGCTTCAGATCCTCTGTCCCCCTCTCTCTGTCCCTACCCGACTTGTGATGTCTCTCAAAAATAAATAAGCATTAAAAAAATGCAAAATTCCAAAACATATGGGATGGAGCAAAAGCAATACAAAAAAGAAAGCTTGTAGCAGTAAACATGTACATTAAAAAAGAACAAAGATTTTAAATAAACAACCTGACTTTACAACTCAAGGAACTAGAAAAAGAACAACCTAAGCCAAGAGCTAGCAGGAGAAAGAAATAATAAAGTTAGAGCAGAAATAAATGAAATATAGTACAAAAATAAAAGAAAAAAATTAAAACTGACTTGACTTTTGAAAAGATAAACAGACTTGAAAAACATTTTGCTCGACTAAGAAAGAAAACAAGGTAAAACATAAAATAATACAAGAGACATTTACAAGGGATGCTTCAAAAATAAAAAGGATCATAAGGGACTACTATGAACGCTTATACACTAACATATTAGATAACCTGAAAGAGTGGATAAATGCCTGGAAACATACAGCCTACCAAGACTGAGTCATGAAAAAATAGAAAATCTGAACAGATCAGTAATGAGTAAAGAGAGTGAATCAATAATGACAAACCTTCAAGGAAAGAAAAGTCCAGGAGCAGATAGTTTGTCTGGTGAATTATAACAAATATTTGTGTAACAATTCTTCTCAAACTCTTCCAAAAAAAATATTCAAGAAGAGAATACTTGCAAACTCATATTATGAGGCCAGCATTACTTTGATACCAAAACTGGATAAAAATATTATAAGAAAAAAATACAGGCCAATATTCCTTTTTAGTATAGATGAAAAATTCCTCAACAATGTGCTAGTAACCTGAATTCAACAACACATTACTGGAAGGATCATATAACATGATCCATTGGGTTTATTTCTGGGAATGCAAGGATAGTTCAAAGTATACAAACAAGTAATGTGGTACACAACACTAACAGACTGAATGGCGAAAATCACATGATCATCTAAATAGCTGTAGAAAAATCATGTGACAACATTCAACATGTTTTCATGATTAAAAAAATCTTAGAAAACTAATTATAGAAGGAATTTACCCCAACATAGTAAAGGCCGTATATGAAAAGTCAATGACTAATATCTTAATGTTGACACCCAAAGCTTTTTCTCTAAGACTGATAACAAGGCCAGGATGCCCACTCTAGCAACTTCTATTCAACATTTTAAAGAAGGCTTAGAGAAATCAGGCAAGAAAAATAAAAGGCATTAAAATCAGAAAGGCAGAAACAAAATTATCTTTGTTTGTAAATGACATGAACACGCAAGTAGAAAACTCAAGATTCCACAAAAAAACTAGTGGAACTAAGGAACAAAGTTGTCAACTCACACTGACTTACAGATATTAAAATAAACTGTAGAAAGAGTCCTGATCTTAGATCCATGTTGGTGCAGAAACAGTGACTTACCAAAGATCATACAATCTGTAGTATTAGAACCCAAAACAGATGTCAGTGAGTTGACTTCTTTGTGGGGCAGCAGCAATTGTGGTAGTAGTAATATTAGTGTTAATGATAATGGCAAGTCTTCTGTTGTGTGCCAGGCAGGCACTGTTTATGCTTTACGCACCTTGACTAATTATTACAGCAACCCTGTGCCATAGATTCTATTATCGTGTCAATTTCACAGATGCGGAAACTTAAGTACAGGGAGGTTATCCAAGCAAATAATAGAGTTGATAGTTTGCCGGTATAAAATGTAGGTACTCAGGTCTCAGAGTGCAGGCTGGTTTTTTAAAAAGTAAAAAAATAAAAAAGTTGTTTTCTTTCAAATATCACAAACATAAATTTTTCAACTCAAAAATAATTTCAAAGACACAACTAATACATTTTGCATCAGCTTGATTATTAGCAAAGATAATGCAGTGTATATATATATATGTATATATACACACATATATACATATATAAATATGCATACATATATACATGTGTATATATACATATAGTTAACCCTTGAACAATACAGGGGTTAGGAGTTCTGACCCATCCCCTGCATAGTCGAAAATCTGTGTGTAACTTTCGAGTCCCCCCACACTTAACTAGTAGTAGGCTACTATTGACTGGAAACCTTCCCAGTAACATAAGTAGTTAATTATCACATATTTTTGTATGTTATTTGTGTTACATACTGTGTTGTTATATAAAAGTAAACTAGAGAAAAAATATTATGAAAAACATAAGGCAGAGAAAATATATTTACAGAACTGTGCTGTAAAAAACCTGCATATAAGTGGACCACATAGTTCAAACTGTGTTTCAAGGATCAACTACATTGATCCTTAAAAGCCACTTTTGATTGTAAAGAAAATATGTAATTACTGCCTTCTTTTCCTTGTAGTAGCCCTTAAGCCAAGCTCTTTTGAAACTGTAGAAAACAACAAAGGGCCAATAGGCAGAGATATGAAATTTGATATTTCTCAATAAAAAGAGATAATTATCTTCTCTAAGAGTAAAAACAAAACAAATCCCCCCTTTCCTATATGAGAGCGAGGCTCAGGCAGTGGTTTGTTGATAAATGTTTAACCACTGTCTCTCTAGGGAAAAATGTATGTGTTTTATACATAAGGTTAGTATACATTTTATATATAAGATAATATACTACACAATTTACAAATAATAAAGACATTATACTCTTATTGTAAACTTAAAAAGAAAAAAAGAACCTAATGGACAAATTCAGTAATTTGTGAGATATGAAATCAACATGCAAAAAAGAGTTGTGCTACTTTGTTTTGTTTCTTTGCTTCTTAGTTCATTTGTTTTTTTAGATTCCACATATAAATGAGATTATATGAAATATTTCTATCACACAGACATTGTTAAATACAGAGAATGAACTATGGTTGCCCAAGGGTAGGTTGATAGGAGGATGAGTGAAATACAAAAAGAGAATGGTATAATTTACAGTTATAAAATAAGTACTCATGAAGATGAAAAGTACACCATATGGGTTTTGGTCAACAATATTATAATGTTTGGTGACAGTAGCTACACTTATCATAGTGAGTACTGAATAGTGTATAGAATTGTTGAATCAATATGTTGTACAACTGAAACATATTGTACAGTGTATAACATTGTCCATTATACTTCAATAAAAAAATAGTTGTGCATTTGTAATAACAAACTATGTGAAAAAAGGAAATTAAGAAAATGATTCTATTTACAATAGCATAAAAAAATAAAATACTTAAAAATAACCTTAATCAAGGAGGTAAAAGATTATGTATACTGAAACTATAAAACGTTGATGAAAGAAATTAGAAACAAATGGAAATCATTCTGTGTTCATATATTTGAAGACTTAATATTGTTAAAATATCTATGCTACACAGTGCAGTTTCCAAATTCAGTGCAATCCCTATCAAAATCTCAATAGCATTGTTTATTTTAACAAAACTATAACAATTCTGTATGTAACCATAAAAGACCCCAAGTAGCCAAAACCATCTTGATAAGAAGAACAAATCTGACGGAATCCACATTCTGATTTCAAAATATATTACAAAGCTACAGTAATATATATAGTATGGTACTTACATAAAAACAGACATATAGACAAATGGAACAGAATAAAGAGCCCAGAAATAAATCCACACATAATGGTCACCTGAGCTTTGACAGGGTGCCAAAAGTACACAATGCAGAAAAGATGGTCTCTTCAGCAAATGGTGTTAGGAAAACAACATTTACATGCAAAAGAATGAAAATGGGCAATTACCTTATCTTACACTGTATGCAAATATCAACGTAAAATGAATTAAAGTCTAAAAATGCAAAACCTAAAACTTAAACCTAGAAGAAAATTTAGGGGAAAATCTTTATGACTTTTGTGTAGACAATGACAACAAAGGCATAGGCAATAAAAGCAAAATATAGACAGGTGGCACTACTTCAAAAGATGTCTTCACAGCAAAGAAAACAATCAACAGAGTGAAAGGCAATTTGTAGAATGGGAGAAAATGTTTTTAATTTAATTAGTTTTACAGCAACATTTTTTTGAAAGGAAAAATCATATATTGAAAGCACTTTATAACATAAAAATATCATACAAATACTTGCTTTGGGTAGTTATATTATAATTTCAAGTTAAAATCTGGCTTTGCCCCATTATAAAAGATCTCCTTGGTCGGTGCAACATAGTAACTTTTAGAATATATAGATTTTGATAATATGAAAAATATTAAGAGTTCTTACTTTCTAAGCCAGCCCCACATTCTAAAGCTATGTCACTTGGGATGCCTGGGGGACTCGGCCGGTACAGCAACATTTTTTTTTAAAATAGTTTATTGTCAAATTAGTTTCCACATAACACTCAGTGCTCATCCCCACAAGTGCCCTCCTCCATGCCTATCCCTCCTACCCCCCACATCCATCAGTCCTCAGTTTTTGTCAGCATTCAAGAGTCTCTCATGGTTTGCCTCTCTCCCTTTCCCCCACCATTTCCGCCCTTCTTCTCCCCCTTGTTCCTCCGTCAAGTTCCTCCTAATCCTCCTATACGTGCAAACATATGATATTTGTCCTTCTCTGCCTGACTTTTTTCGCTCAGCATAACCCCCTCAAGGTCCATCCATGTTGCTACACATGGCCAGATTTCATTGTTTCTCATTGCCATGTAGTATTCCATGGTATAGATAAACCACATCTTCTTTTTTTTTTTCTTGGTTGATGGACACTTAGGCTCTTTCCATGTTTTAGCTATTGTGGAGAGTGCTGCTATGAACATTGGGGTACATGTGCTCCTATGCATCAGCATTTCTGTATCCCTTGGGTAAATTCCTAGCAGTGCTATTGCTGGGTCATAGGGGAGTTCTATTGTTAGTTTCCTGAGGAACCTCCACACTGTTTTCCAGAAGGGGCAGTACAGCAACATTTTTTAAGGAGCTAGTATGTCTACTACGAAGTGGATATTACTAAGGACATGGAAGGACAAAGTGTGAAGCTTTGAAGCTTATGAATACTAGCAATTGAAAGGAGATAATGAATGTTATGGAGAAGTCATGTTAAATCTCCAGATGTCTACTTCATGCTGTAGTGTGGATTGTAAGGTATAAGTTAAATTTTTTCAATTGGAGTAGCATCTTAAAAGTCCAGGACCAGGCTTGAAGTATTCTCTACTATAAAACAGAGAAGTGGTACTTTTAGTTCGGTGAAACACAGGCAGAAAATATTGTTTTGAGTGCAAAACAAATTGTTACTAATGTTAGTATTTATTTCCTATTTATATGTTTAAAGTTATTGATAGTGGGTTTTTTAGAATTAAAATTGATAATATCTAAATTTTCCTACAATTTTAGAAAATTGGATATAATGTGATGTTTGTTCCCCTTGCATAAAACAGAGTTCTTAAAAAGTATTCAAAAAGAAAGTATTCATCAGTCATTTTATCTTTCATGGCACTCACTTTTAACAGTTTTTTCTTTCTTTTTCTGTGTTACTGACAATGTTACGTAGACACACAGAGACATACACATACAGAGGAGAACAATAATTCAAACCTAAAGCACCTTGCAAATAACCATACCATTGCAGTTGATAAGTCATGATGTGGAATATTTATAGAATTTTATAAAATCAGACATGACTAATTAATGATCTATTAAACTACTTTATTTTTTCACATAAGGAGACCAGAAGTTTGACATATTTCTTTCAGGACATATACATTTCTAAAGAAAGATTTTTTTGTTTTATGGTATTTCTTATTTTTAATGATATTTCTTCTGTAGTATTAGTCACATTTGAAAATCCTTAGCCATCAGTCCAAGCCTTTGCAGTGAATCATATATTCACTGAAAAACAAGCCCACACAGCTACCAATTCTTTAATATTTGTATTTCACTTTTATAGCTCAAGGGAAAATTTATTGGTAAAAGAGGAAAAACATCTTCTATATACAAACTGTGTGATTAAAAGGCTAAATTGAGAAGTGAAACATACGGCAGGGTTGTTGAGTAAGAGGTTGTCCTGTACATGGATCTTTGCCTTTGAACTGGTTTCCTACCTTGTTTCACTTCCACTTTTGGCTTTAGTACTAAGGAGGCCGGGTAAAGAGGGTTAGAGATACAACCTGAAGCTGACAATCAATTGTCTCTGCTGCTCATCCTTATGTGTGAAGAAAAGTTAGCAAATAACTAAAAGTGAGAAAACTAGATACTTCTTAGAGACATGTATAATTCTCATTGATAGGAGGATATTTATATTGCTTTATTATATTTTTATTTTAATGGCCAAAATTCTATATTTCATTTAAGTGGCAATACATTTTTTTCTGTAATCATTTCCATGTATTTCTGACAGCTCATAACCCACATTTGAGAATATCCTTTGCCATAGGTCAAGGTATATGTTGATTAATAAAGTCATTTAAAGATCATCCTCGTAGTCCTTATGGAAGAATTAAGTAACTTAGGTCAGAAATCAGAGCTACATATAAAGACTCAAAAAACTATGTGTACTTTCTCCATGGATTTTAGAGAGTATAAAATCTTAATTTCTCTTATGTAGTGGAAATTTTAACAAAAAGTCTACGTATGCTAGTCTATAAATTGGAAGAAGGGTACTAAACTGGGTGACACAACTTCCAAGTTGAGCTAACCGTTAGAAATGGAGTAAAGTGGGATGGCTGGTTGGCTCAGTCAGTTAAGTGTCTGACTTCCCACTCAGATCATAATCTCACAGTTGGTGAGTGGGATTCTCACTGAAAGTGCAGAGCCTGCTTGGGATTCTCTCTCTTTCCATCTATTTCTGCCCCTCTCCCTCTTGTGTGCTCTTTGTCTCTCTCTCTCAGAATAATAAATAAATAAACATAAAAAAAGGCCCTTTGAAATGGAGTAAAGTTACATTGAGAAGAGTCTTGTCAAATGAGATTGGGCCGTATCCATATCCTTTTGAGCTAAATAAATTGCAGAATTATATGTGTGTGTGTATGTATGTATATATATGTGTGTGTGTGTGTGTGTGTATTATACCATAACATGCCAATATATATTAAAAACTGTGCAAATTTAATGTATACAACTTGATGACTTGATGATTTTGGAGATACATATACACCTATGAAACTATCAACACAATCTATATCATAAGTATTATCCATAACCTCCAAAAGTTTCCTCCTACCTTTTTTAATAATTATTATCATCATCTGTATGATAAGAAGACCTAACATAAGATCCCCTCCTAGCAATTTTTTATACATACAATACTGTATTGTGAGAAAACTAAACATATCCTTATCCTGCAACCCAGCAATTGTACCCCATGGTATTTTCCCAAATAAGATGAAAAGATATGTGCATGCAAAAATGCACATAAATGGGGGGCTTGGGTGGCTCAGTCAGTTAAGCGACCAACTTCCGCTCAGGTCATGATCTCGCGGTTCGTGGGTTCGAGCCCCGCGTCGGGCTGTGTGCTGACAGCTCAGAGCCTGGAGCCTGCTTCGGATTCTGTGTCTCCCTCTCTCTCTGACCCTCCCCTGCTCACACTGCGTCTCTCTCTCTCTCAGAAATAAATAAAACATTATTTTTTTAAAAAAAATAATAAAACAAAAATTCACATAAATGTTTGTAGCATCTTTTTCATTATTGCCAAAATTTAGAGTCAAAATGTCCTTTGGTAGGTGAATAGATAAAAAAATATGTGGTATATCTAGGCAATGTAATATTACCCAAAGCTAAAAAGAAATGAGCTTTCAAGCCATGAAAAGACATTGAAGAATGTTAAATGCATATGAATAAATAAGAGAAGCCACCTGAAAAAGCTACCTATTCTATGATTTCAGCTATATGACTATGAAGACTGTAATAAGACCAGTGGTTGCCAGACGTAAAAGGGAAAGATGGGATGAAACAGTAGAGCACATAGATTTTTAAGGCAATGAAATTACTCTATGATACTGTTGGTTGATATATGTCATTATGTGCTTAAAATAATTCATAGAATGTACACCACCGAGAGTGAACACTAATGGAAATTATGTGTTTTTGGGTGATAATGATGTCAGTGGAGGCTTATCAATTGTAACAAATATACTACATTGGTGGCAGATGTTGATAAATGGAGGAAGCTATGCATGTATAGGTGCATATCTGGGAAATCTCTGCCCCTTATCATCAATATTTCTGCAAACCTAAAAATTATCTAAAAATTAAATATACTTTAAATGTTTGGAAAGGTAAAGTTTAAGCTAAGCATAGATAATCTGGAGTCAGCAATGTGAAGTTCTAGAAGAATTGTATTATAGGCAGAGGAAACAGTGTGAAGCCTTGAAAGCGTAATGATCTGTATAGTTAAATATAGAACTAAATCCAGTGTGGCAAGAGCATGGTATACAGTTTTGCTACCACATGAAGGCAGATAAGTAGTCAGAATCCAGATCATTAAAGGCTTTATAAGCTAGAGCCAAAGAAAAGCTTATGCTAAATATGACATCAATATACTGGAAGATTTAGAGTAATGGAGGAACATGATTTCTGTGTTGAGAATGAGATGCTGGGTGGTTATGAGAGTTGAAGTAGGCAGTTTTACCTACATTTAGGGGGCTTTGGGATTTCCAAGTGAAAATATAATGGCTGATTGGATTTCTAAAGTAGAAGTGATTGGGGCGCCTGGGTGGCTTAGTCGGTTAAGCGTCCGACTTTCGCTTAGGTCATGATCTCGCGGTTCGTGGGTTCGAGCCCCGCGTCGGGCTCTGTGCTGACTGCCAGCTCAGAGCCTGGAGCCTGTTTCAGTCTGTGACTCCCTCTCTCTCTGACCCTCCCCTGCTCACGCTCTCTCTCTCTCTCCTAGAAATAAAAAAGAAAAAAAAATTAAAAAAATAAAAATAAAAAAAAATAAAGTAGAAGTGATAGAAATGGAGGGAAGTAGAACAATTTAAATATTGATGGTAGCCAGGTAGGACTTAATAATAGATAAGCATGGTAAATAATAATAACAGTTATGAATGACCCACCAATTTTTGATGAGTCAGAACTCCTCATTTACTAAGTTGGTGAAAACCTGGGGAAAACAAGTTTGGGTGGAGCGGTGTTGAGTTCTCTTTGGGACATGTTAATTTTGACATGTCTAGAAGACAGTAAAGTATATGCTTTAACTTAACATTTAGACACATGATTTTGGAACTAAATGGAAAGGTCAATACTAGATTTAAAATGCAGGATTCACGGCACCTGGGTGGTTCAGTCGGTTTAAGCATCTGACTCTTAGTTTCATCTCAGGTCATGATCTCATGGTTCATGAGTCCATGCCCTTCATCAGGTTCCGTACTAACAGTGCAGAGCCTTCTTGGGATTCTCTTTCTCCATCTCTCTCTCTGCCCCTATCCCGGTCACTCTGTCTGTCTGTCTCTCTCTCAAAAATAAATAAACTTAAAAAAATAAAATGAAGGATTCAACAGAATAAGAATGACATATAAAGCCATGGGAATGGATAAAATAAATGTAGACAAACATATAGACAGAAAAGAGGGGCTAGGATAAAAAGACATTGTAACTGGAATTCCAAGAGGTTCTTGGGGGACCTTCATGCATTTCAGTATGATGGCAAAGACAAGAGCTCAATTCTTCTTATACTATACATTAAATTTTAACCTAAAACCTAACTTTTGAATACAATGTTAAACAATAAGGGGTTTATTTTTTAAGGAATAGGGGATTTTAAAAAAACATTTTAATGTTTATTTTTGATAGAGAGAGAAGGAGAGAAAGCACGAGTGGGGGAGGATTGGCAGAGAGAGAGAGGGAGACACAGAATCAGAAGCAGGCTCTAGGCTCTGAACTCTGAGCGGTCAGCACAGGGCCCGATGTGGGGCTCAAACTCATGAACCATGAGATCATAACCTGAGCCAAAGTTGAAGTTGGAAGCTTAACCTACTGAGACACCTAGGTTCCCCTAGGGGATTTTAAATAATTCCTTAAATCCTCAGAGAGATGCTAACATTTTCAAAAAATTTTGAAAATCTGACTATAGCATTTTACTATAAGCACAGGGAGAGGAAGAATGATTTTCCTGGGAGAGAGAGAGGAGAATAGTGGGGCAGGATTTGACTCCTTGTCATTACAGCTGAGTCAGATCTGCAAGGTCGGTAGGGCAGCCTGGAAGACCATAAATTACAATAGCCATGAATCCTTGAATAGTTAGTGTGGGGGAACAAAGGCCAATGTTTAAAGACCAGGCAACATAATTATACTTCTATTCATAGAAAGCTAGCTCTTGAAAGTATGTGGAATAGGAATATCAAGGTGAAGCTTTACTTTGCATTCAGAATTTATATTGGGATGGATAAAAGTGAGAGAAAATCACTTAGCAAGTCCTGCAACAATGTTGAGTTTATCTGAGAATGTTGAAGAAATTTAATTGCCACTAACTGGGCATTCAAAGAGTTTTGCATTCTGCTCTAGATTACTTTTTTTTTAATTATTTTTCATCACATTTATAGGACTTACAGATCACAAGAAAGTTTAACATAGTTATAAAAATACAAAGTTAATTGTTGTCCCATCTAAAGAATACGTAAATGCTTTCACTCTGTTAGACTCTGTTGACTTCTGGATAATTTGATTTTGTGTAAGTATTAGCAATTTATCAGGCATGTCCTAAATATGCCTTGTTTACAATTACTTATTTTGGTTGTGCACCTGGGTGGCTCAGTTTGTTGAACGTCTGACTCTTGATCTCAGATCAGGTCATTATCTCACGGTTGTGGGGTTGAGCCCCATGTTGGGCTCTGTGCTGAGCATGGAGCCTGCTTGTGATTCATTCATTCTCTCTCTTTCTCTTTCCCTCTCCCTCTCTCTCTCTCTCCCCTTCTCTCCCTCCCTCCTTCCCTCCCTTTGTTCCTTCCCCCCACACACCAAAAAATTAAATAAATAAAATAAAAAATAAATTTACTTACGTTGGTAATTTGGAAAATTTTTATTTTCCTGTCTTTTAAATAGAGAGTAGTTGGCTACTATATTCTATTTAAAGAAAGACAAAAAAAACCTCGTAGTAATTGTTAAAGTTTCCACATATCACAAACCAGTCTCCTCTCTCATGATAAATAATTCTACTTAACCTTTTCGTTGATGCTTTTAAAGCCTTGATTCCTGTGTTAGTCTCACCAAATTCATCACTAATTTCTATAATGAAAAAATCCAAAGTAATTTCTATTAAATTCTACCAAATTCCAGTAAAAGCATACTCAGCAGATGACACAGATTTTTTATAAGACTAGTATATTTCAATTCAAACTTTAAATTGATTCAATTATTGTTTAATCCAGTTTGGCTTAAAAAAACAAAACTAACTTACCAAGTGTGTTTATGTTGGCTTTGAAGTGGAATTTAACGTCCATCAACCTGGCTGTGGCTGTTTACACTTCAGGGATGGCGATATAGGTTCATGAGGAAGCACTCTTTCTCTCTCCCTTCCTTCCTTCCTTCACTCCATCCTTCCTTCTTTCGAATATAACTTGTAATTTGTATTTATTTGAAAGTAGACTTTCTGATTTTTTTTTACTTCTTCTGATACTCCTATAGTTCTTTATTTAAATCTGTGGATGAAACTTCAGACTCTTTGATTCAATAGATTGAATGTTTACCTCCTTTTTTTTTTTTTTTGAAGTCTTAATTTTTTTTATCCATGCATCCAATGTCATTAACTTCTACATCCTGATTTTAATATTCTTTGAACCCTTTCTAGGGATCTTTCATTGAACCCTTCATGTCCCCGAACTTAGCATAAGTATCCTCCAAGTCCTTCAATGAACCATTTCTTATTTTTTCTTATGTTCCTTATATTTTTATGATGATTTTATGAGTCTTTCTTTGTCTTCTTACTTGCCCTATTTTAAAAATTATTGGATTCTTTGAGGCCTCCTGTCATAGGTTTGCTAAAATTGTTTTATTGAACATGCTTTTGAATTATTTTCCAAGGCCTACTTGCCTTGCTTTGCATCCTTCTTTGCATCCTTCTTTGCATCCTTCTTTGTATCCTTGTTTGTATCCTTCTTTGCATCCTTTGCATCCTTCTTTGAATCAGGAGACTCTGTGTCAGTATCTTTCTTTGCATCTTTCTTGGAATTCTTCTTGGTGTCTTTCTTGGTATCATCCTTTGATTCAATATCTGTCTTACTGGACTTCTTTTCATCTTTCTTATCTTTTTTACTTCCCTTTGTCTTTGCATCTTTCTTGGATTCTTTCTTGTTTCTTGTTTCATCACCTTTCTCTCCTGGTTTCTTTAAATCCTTTTTCTCATCCTTCTTGGCAGCCTTCTTTTCATCTTCAGATTCTATACTTGATCCTTTGCTCTTTGAATCTTTATCTTTTTTGGCATCTTGCTTTAAATTCTTTTTTTCACCTTCAGATTCTATTCCTGACTCCTTGTCCTTTGAATCTTTCTTATCATTCTTGGCACCTTTCTTGGCATTTTTCTTTTCACCTTCAGATTCTGTAGCTGAGGACTCCTTGATCTTTTTTGAATCTTTCCTTTCCTTGTTGGCGTCCTTCTTTTCATCTTCAGATTCTGTTCCTGACCCCTTGTCCTTTGAATCTTTCTTATCCTTCTTGGAACCTTTCTTGACATCTTTCTTTTCACCTTCAGATTCTGTAGCTGAGGACTCCTTGATCTTCTTTGAATCTTTCCTTTCCTTCTTGGCCTCCTTCTTTTCACCTTCAGATTCTGTTCCTGACCTCTTGTCCTTTGAATCTTTCTTATCCTTCTTGGAACCTTTCTTAACATCTTTCTTTTCACCTTCAGATTCTGTAGCTGAGGACTCCTTGATCTTCTTTGAATCTTTTCTTTCTTTCTTGTCCCCTTTCTTTTCACCTTCAGATTCTATACCTGACTCCTTACCCTTCTTTGAGTCTTTTCTTTCTTTTTTGGTATCTTTTTTTGCAGCTTTCTTTTCCTCTTCAGATTCCATAGATGTACCTGACTCCTTAGCCATCTTGGTACCTTTCTTCTCCTTCTTGGCATCTGTTTTTGCAACATCTTTTTCACCTTTAGTTCCTGTTCCTATATCCTTATGTATTTTTGATTCCTTCCTAGTTATTTGTGGCCCCATTGAAACTGTGGATTCTGTTTCTGATTCTGATTGGTCTCTCTTGTGTGCTTTCTTGTCTTCTTTATCTTTCTTACCTATTGCTGGAGGTGCAGGTTTGTGTGCATGTGCTGCTTTAGCATCCCCCTTGGAGTGATGGGTTGGTTTATGTGGAGCCCGCATCCTGGCAGCTAAATAATCAGATGGTCTCTCAGAAATTCTCATTAGAGAACTGTGCATCCATAATGGTCGTTTAGGACTTTCTTTTAATTTCCCTTCTTCATGTTTCTGAAATATTGGTTAGAATAATGATGAACAACTTGTGTATGAGTTACATAGCCTTTATTCCTGATATCAAAAGCATTTTAACTTCAGCTATTGAAAGATTTTAGATTTTGATAAGCAGATAAATTGCAGATATAATAGTTTATTTTACTTTTCTAATTCCATTCTTGCTTGGACTAATTGATAGTCATGTCTCATTGTGGGCCTTATTTCAATTTAGAGGAATTTCATAATTCCTCAAAATATTATGTTAAAATTGGTAGAGACCTCCACTGACGAATGGCATATCAGAATTTCTCTTCACAATCAGGGAGGCCTTCCCCGTACCCCAAGTGTTCTGGAGAATTCTTAGAATATTCTGCCCACTTTCCATTCCTAGGCTAACTCATAAACTATTCTCTAATATCTAATAGTTTCATGTTCAGCCATATCCTTGTTTGTATTATCACATTCAGTGCCTCTGGAATTTGGAATTCTACATGTGGTTAAAAGTAAATGCCTAAAACTCCTACTGCTTGGCAAGATATAAATTGATATCTTTCAGATAGGCAACCACAATAATAAAAGCTGTAACATTAAGTGCAAGTAAACTTGTGCAGAATGGTACGTTTTATTTTCAGCTCCTAACCAAGTATTTTCAAAATCTTAATTGCAAAAAAACAAAAACAAAAACCTTTGCAAGTAATGTTAACAAATCATAGAAAAATAAATAGAATAATGAAAGAAAGGAAGAGCAAAGAGTGTGAGTTGACAGAGTAAGCTAGAATCAGTACTGATTGAAAACACTCCTTAAAACAAACAAGAGTTGATGATACATTTATCTTGTGAATGCTTTTTTTTTTTTTGCATTTCTCATCCCATGATGACTCCAGACACATTAAGAAATATTTATCTTCCAATATTCATAATTCTGAATTCTACAGTGAAGAAATATTAAAAGTTCATCAAGGTATAATATGTCCCCATGATTCCAGTGAGGGAGTTTCTCTAGTTAGGGAACATTTTCTGAATGTTCATATTAACTGCAGCATTAGGATCACCAGATTTTTGTGCTTCTTGAACACATATTTTCTATAGTGTGGTGTTACTAAAGAAATAGTTAATATGAAATAAGGGGGCGATATTTATACAGTGAAATACAAATAAAATATATCTACTTTCTTCAAGTAGTAGATTTGAATTACCTTTAACTGTGCTGTCCAATATGGTATTTAAGCCACAAGTGAAATGAATTGAATTGAAATGTAAAATTCAATTCCTCAGTTGCACTAGCCTCTTAAAATTAATGTTCAGTAGCTAAATTGGAATGCAAAAGCATAAAATATTTCCATCATCACAGAAATCCCATTGGTCAGCACTGATCTATAACACATATAACTATACATGATTTCACACATTTATCACTAGTAAGATTATATGATCTATTCAGTACTCACAGGAACTGTATTGTCTCGTAGTTGGGATGGTATTGATCTCCTTTTTTTCCCTGGCCGTGGTGGTTTGGGAAATGCCAGGGCAAAGTGCTGCTGATTCCATGACTTTTTGCTTAATTCACTGACTAAAATAAGAAAACATTAAACTAACGTTTTAAAGTAAGTAGAATATCATCACAACTAAAACAGCAGTAAGATAATAGATTTCATGAATAAACAGTGGTTTCATTTATTTATACTTAGAATTCTCTCCTATTAATATATAAAAGTAAAAATTTATTTCTGTATTTTGATCAGTTTCACAGGTAACTAGTCAGTGTAAAACTAATATAGTCTGTGATATAAATGTAAAGAAACATCTTTTCTGCTTTCTTGTAATCTTTCTGTCTTTCCAAGTCTAGATTCTTGCTTTAGACTCTTTTGTTTAGAATAAATTTTATCAAGATTAGAAAATATGATAACTACTTCTGTAGCTTCCAAAGTACTTAGCACAGTACTTGTTATAAAATATCTAGTAAATATATGATTGAATCTAATGCTTAAGATTCCTTTAGTTAGTAATCATTTTCCAAGCTACAAGAGTAAATGTTATACACTTAATAACAGCATTGTTGTTATTGAGTGATGGGTATTAAAGAGGGCGTTTGTTTGAACTTGTACTGGGTATTATAAATAAGTGATGAATTGCTAAATTCTACTCCTGAAACCAGTATTACACTATATGTTAACCAACTAGAAATTAAATAAAATTTTGAAAAGTATAAGTGACACATTAATGAAAAAATCTAATAAATTACGAGCACCTACAAAATTGTGACTGTAAGTGAAAAGTCACTTGGAAACTATGAGAGAATGGTGGGAGACATTTAAGGTACAAATGAAACTAGTGAGAGATTTTTCACTACATTTAAACATGTGCAGTAGTGCTTTGTGTAAGAGAAATTATACTTTTCCCACGAGTCTCCTGAAAACAGGATCAGTGAGAAATTATACAGAATTAAAGGCATATTTAAGCTCAATATATGAGGGAAAATCATTTGATATATGAAATCCTTCAACATCAGATTGTTGAGTTTTTGGCATATTAGAGGGATGTAGTCTAGCAGGAAGGTAGTATAAGTCATTGTAGACACTGGTCAGTTGTTTATATAATTTCTGCACTACTTTTCAACTGTAAGATTATCTGATTCATGATTTCTAATACATATGATTTCTAATCTAACACCTTTATGTTGTTGAACATATTTGCTTAAACTTTGATTTAAAAACAAAATATCTTTGGGGCGCCTGGGTGGCTTAGTCAGTTAAGCGTCCGACTTTCGCTTAGGTCATGATCTCGCGGTTCGTGGTTCGAGCCCCGCGTCGGGCTCTGTGCTGACTGCCAGCTCAGAGCCTGGAGCCTCTTTCAGTCTGTGACTCCCTCTTTCTCTGACCCTCCCCTGCCCACGCTGTCTCTCTCTCTCTCTCTCCTAGAAATAAATAAAAAACATTAAAAATTTAAAAAAAAATAAAAAAATAAAAACAATATCTTGGAAAGTTTTTGCTGAGTCTATGAGTAAGGTGCCTTATATGTAAAATGGTTGATTTTTAATAATATTTTGTAAAAGCTCTTGCTTTATCACTCTGAATAGAGGATAGTAATCACTTATTCTCAGAAGTAATCATAATCTAAATCTGGCCATTTGTAGCAACATGGATGGAACTTGAGGCTGTTATGCTGAGAGAAATAAATCAGACAGAGAAGGACAGATACCATATGTTTGCACATATAGGTGGATTAGGAGGAACTTTATGGAGGACCATGGGGGAGAAGAAGGGGAAAAATAGTTGGGGAGAGGGAGGGAGGCAAACCATGAGAGACTCTTGAATGCTGAGAACAAACTGAGGGCTGATGGGGGTAGGGGAGAGGGGAAAGGGGGTGATGGGCATGGAGGAGGGCACTTGTGAGGATGAGCACTGGGTGTTATATGGAAACCAACTTGACAATAAACTATTAAAAAAAGAAGTCATCATAATCCTAAAATTAATGTTTCAATAATAAATATTCTATCTTACCTGGAATGTAGTTATCATATGTTCCAAAGTTTATTTTTTGGCTATTAAAATAAGAGAGAAAGTTTTTAATTAATTTATGTTTAATCACTATTTAATGATCATTATTATGCATAAGAACTTGTCAGCTAGAAATATTGTGCATTCTCAGATCTCTACTAATATGTAAGATTACTTCATCCTAGAAGAAATAGAGATGAGTAAATGTGTGTCTTTTGCACAAACTTTAACATAACTAAAACGAAGTAGATAAAAACAGTTTTAAACATTACCAAATTGTTGTATCTGAAATATAAACTTTTTAAAAACTGTGACTTCAAAGTTGAATTATTTTTCTCTATCTCATGCTCCAAATTCTCTTGCAATTTAATTTTAGCAATTATGTCATTTTAAAAGCATTACTTAAGCAAAATCAGCTCAAAATATTCTCAGAACTTAAGCCAATTTGAATCATTCAATGACATAGTTGTATGTCTGTGAATGTGTGTCTCTCAGTGTGTCAGTATGCACTATAAGTATCGATATGGAGTCTTATTTTTTAAAATTTTGATCTTTAGGAATATCTGTGATATAAAACTATGTTGCAAAGTATATTTCACTTCAAAGTTTCCATGTGTTTTAGTACTATATGAGCATGTTTGTTCCCATAAATGGGGATTTTATTATCTAATTTTTATTTATTTGTATGGGAGGGTTACATTAATATCTAATATAAAAATGTTATTTTACCACATCTCATTGCATTACAGAAATAAGGCCATTGTTGATCCTGTGTGAGTTTCGGGTGCACACACACACACACACACACACACACACAAGCACGCATACATAGGATCTTACTTATTTTGAAATTATATAGATATTAAGAATAAAGTACATTGTAGAATCTAAAAGACAAAACAAACAAATAAAGTGAATAAACAAAAAGCAGAACCGTTTCCAAAATAGAACAAACTGATGGTTTGCAGGAGAGAGCAAAATGGGTGAAGGGGAATGGGAAATACGGACTTCCAGTTATGGAATGACTAAGTCACTAGAATAAAAGAGAACAAAAGGCACAGTATAGAGAATATAGGCAGTGATACTATAATAATGTTATATGGTGACAGATGGTAGCTACACTTGGGATAAGGATAACATAATGTGTAGAGAAGTCTAATACCTATGTTGTACCTGAAATTCACATAACATTGCATGTCAGCTATACTCAAAAAATTGAAGAATAAAGTACATTAAAGTAAATATCTTGATATCTTTATTTAGACTCTATTTCCCAGTACAAAACTTGTCACATTTTTGTTACTCTATAAACATTTACATGATATTAACTGAATACAATTTAGGATGTATTAACCAGTAAGTTACCTAGTCTAGTGTTGTTTTTAAGCTTTTATTTAAATTCCAGTTAACATACAATGTAATATTAATTTCATGATACAATATAGTGCTTCCACACTTCCAGACATCACTCAGTGCTCATCATAAGTGCACTCCTTAACTCCCATCACGTATTTAACCTACACCACCACCCATCTCCCTGCTGGCAACCATCAATTTGTTCTCTGTAGTTAAGAGTCTGTTTCTTGGTTTACCTCTCTCTCTCTTTCTTTAACATTTGTTCATTTGTTTCTTAAATTCCACATATCAGTGAAATCGTATGGTATTTGTTTTCTCTGACTCATTTTGCTTAGCATAATACTCTGTAGCTCCATCCACATAATTGGGTTTTGTTGGTGGTGGTGGCTTTTCTTTTTAACTGAAGACATGCATTAAAATCACTTGCCCCACCATATCTGAACCTCTAGGTTTGGATTTAGCCAATCTGAATCACTAGGTTTAAATCTAGCCAATGTACATTTATACATTGTTGAAGAAATTTTAATGTTCAGCCATGGTTATGAATATCTCTGTTTTAAATACTCTAAAAGAGAAAATATTTCAGGTTCATGAAACAGTATTATTAAATTTGCAATTTAAAAATTGTACATAGGAATGATCCATTAATTATTTGTATAATTTCTAGAGTAATTTCTTTAATCACCCAGCAATTGAATTAGAAATCATAATCCTTATATATAGAAAATACATAATTCTTTTAAAAATTGTTCTTCTAAATAACCTATGATCAAACAGAAATCACAATGGATACTTAGAAAAAGAAGCAACTAACAACAATAACATAGTATCAACAATTGTGGACTACTGTTCACAAAGGAGAATTTATAGTTTTAATGCATTGTATTAGAAAATAGTTTAAAACAATGTTTTAAATCCCTAACTTAAAATTATGAAAATATGAAAAAATCAATATAATTAGGAAATTATGAAATCAAATTCAAAGTTAGAGGGAGTAAATAATAAAGCCGGAAACAAAGTAAACAAAAATTAGAACAAATTAAAAAATCCAAAAAAATTTGCTTTTTTTGAAAAATTACTAAAATTGACAATACAAAGAGAAAAAACAAATTACCAAAATCAGGATTGATGCAAGTTTTTTAACTATATAGATTTTAAAGGATAATGGGGAATATTATTTAAAATTTTATAGCAAAATATCCAGCACCTTAAGCAATATAGATGAGCACCTTGTAAAATTAATTTAGCAAAACAGACATATGATTAAATAATAAATATGTGAATGGCTTCATAATAAGTAAATTGAATCCATTATCAAAAACCTTCCAAGAAAGGAAAGCACAGACCTAAACTCTGATTTAAAAAAAATTTAGTAAAAATACTAACTCTACACAGGTTTTAAGAAACAAGAGGAAAGGGAAACCCATTTTTTGACACCAGTATAAATAACCTTGACACTAAAACTTCTTAAAGACATTATGATAAAAGAGTATATAGATCAATATCTTGCCTTAACACCAACACAGAAATTCCTTAACAATTTTTTAACCAATCTTAGTGAACATAGATAAAATGACAACTACATCATGGTCATTGAAATTTACTTGATGAATATAAGGTTTGTTTGACAGGAATAAATCCACCCAGACAGTCACTACAAATAGCACATAAGAAAATTCATNGGGGGGATGGGCATAGAGGAGGACCCTTGTGGGGATGAGCACTGAGTATTATGTGGAAACTAATTTGACAATAAACAATAAACTATTTGTAAAAAAAAAAAAAAAAGAAAAGAAAATTCATCTAGTAATTTCAAGATATATTGAAGAATTTTTTTAATGTTTATTATTTTTAAGAGAGAGAGAGCATCAGTGGGGTAGGGCAGAGAGAGGAAGAGCACAGCAGGGTAGGGCACAGAGAGAGACCGTTTTTGTGACTCGGATGCTTAAGCGACTGAGCCACCAGGCGCCCCGCAGAATTTTTGAAAAAAAAATTCATAATTTAAAACTCTGAGAAAAGTAGAAATAGAAGAAACTTTCCTCAAATGTATAAAATGTCTCCAGACAATACTCATTTCTAAAATCAAACTTAATTGTGGAATGTTGACTATCTTTTCTCTAGAAACCAGATATAAGGCAAAGATGCTCACTCTTTCTAATCAACCTAGAAATCCAGACTATTTTGTTCCATAAGACAATAAAACATTAAGATTGGTAAGGAAGAAGTAAAATTGTCCTTGTTCACAAAGGACATGATTGAGTGGACGATCCAGTAACACATACAAAAAGAATTATGTAGGAGGGGGCACCTGGATGGCTTAGTTAAACATCTGACTTTTGGTTGATTCTTGGTTTCAGTTCAGGTCATGATCTAACAGTTCTTGAGCTCAAGTCCCATGTTGGCCTCTATGCTGACAATACAGAGCCTCCTTGGGATTCTCTGTCTCTCTCTCTCTCCCCTTTCCCTGCTTGTGATCTCTCTCTCTCTCATAAGAAATAAACTAGGGTACCTGGGTGGCTCAGTCAGTTAAGTGTCCAACTTGGGCTCAGGTCATGACCTCATGGTTCTTGAGTTCAAGCCCTGCATCAGGCTTTGTACTGAAGGCTCAGGGCCTGGAGCCTGCCTCAGATTCTGTGTCTCCCTCTCTTCCTGCCCCTCCCCCACTGGTGCTCTGTCTCTGTCTCTCAAACATAAACAAATGTTTAAAAAATTTTAAATAATGATGGGGCGCCTGGGTNTTAAGTAAACGTAATAAGATTATATGATACAGTCTCCAATTACATAAATTATGAAATCTTGTCATTTATAACAACATGGATGAAATTGAATGTTTTATGCTAACCAAAAAAAGTCAGAGAAAGACAAATACAATATGCTTTCACTCATATGTGGAATTTAAGAAACAGACCAGATGAACATAGGGGAAGGGAAGGGAAAATAAGAAAAAAACGGAGGCAAACCATAAGAGACCCTTAAATACAGAGAACAAACTGAAGATTGCTGGAGGGATGTTGGGTGGGGGAATGGCCAAAATGGGTGATGAGAATTAAGGACGGCACTTGTTGGGATGAGCACTGAGTGTTATATGTAAGTGATGAATCACTAAATTATTCTTTTGAAACCATTATTACACTCTTTGTTAACTAACTTAGATTTAAATAAAATTAATAAATAAAAATATATTTTTATAACTAAAAACATTAGAAAGTATAAATTTAAGAAAACTGTAATTTTCAATAACATAAAAAACTATTTAGAAGTAAATTTATTGAAATATTTGCAAGAAAACTAAGGGGCATTTGGGTAGCTCAGTCGGTTAAATGTCTGACTTTGTCTCAGGTCATGATCTCATAGTTCACAAGTTCGAGCCTTGCATCAGGCTCTCTGCTGTCAGCATATAGCCTGCTTGAGATCCTCTGTCTCCTTTCTGCCTCCCCTTCTCATGCTCGCTCTCACTCACTTGCTCTCTCAAAAATAAACATTAAAAGGGGTGCCTGGGTCGCTCCGTCGGTAAAGCATCCAAATTTGGCTCAGGTCATGATCTCTCAGTCTGTGAGATCATGGGGCTCTGTGCTGACAGCTCGGAGCCTGGGTATTGCTTCAGATTCTCTCTCTCTCGCTCTCGCGCTCTCTCTCTCTCTCTCTCTCTCTGCATCTCTCTCACCTGTGCTCTCTGTCTCTGTCTGTCTCTCTGTCTCTCTCTCTCTCAAAAATAAACATTAGGGGCACCTGGGTGGCTCAGTTGGTTAAGCGTCTGACTTCGGCTCAGGTCATGATCTTGCAGTTCCTGCGTTTGAGCCCTGCTGTAGGGCTCTGTGCCGACGGCTAGCTCAGAGCCTGGAGCCTGTTTCGGATTCTGTGTTTCCCTGTCTCTCTGACCCTTCCCTGCTCATGTGCGCGCTCTCTCTCTCTCTCTCTCTCTCAGAAATAAATAAAACATTTTAAAAAATTATAAGAAAAATAAAAAATAAGAAAGAATTAAAGAAGAAAACTAAAAATGTTCCTCAGGAATCTTTCAGGAAAATTTTGTGTGTGTGTGTGTGTGTATATGCATATATATAAACCTATATTTTTATTCATATATATAATATATAATATTTCTTATTCAGAACATCCTTTGTATTTTCTACCTACTAGAACAGATAAAATAAAAAATTAATGACATAAATAGTCAGCAACAGTGTAGAGCATCAGACATGTTCAGCATTGGTGGTGATATAAAATGGTACAACTACTTTGGAATACCACTTGATATTTGTAAAATAAAGCTAAACATACACATGCTATATGTATGACTCAACATTTCCAGTATAGATTACCCAAGATAAATTTACAGAAAGACCTGAACAAAATATGTATAGCAGCTTTATTCATAATAACCCAAAACTAAAGTAACTCAAAAATCCATCAACAGGAGAATAGAAAAACTAGGTGTGGCATATTCATGTAATGTGACACTGCTTGCAATGTAAAGGAATGTACTGCTGATAATATGCAACATGAATGAATCAAAAAGAAATTATACTGAAAGAAAAAATCCAGAAACATATATACTGTATGATGTCATTTGTATGAATTTTCAAGCCTAGGCAAGCCTCTCTATTGTAATTTAACAGCCCTTTGTGGGGGTGGGGCAGAGTGGATTGAATGGAAAGTGACACAATGTAACTTAATGGTGAGGTTGAAAATTCCTGTTTCTTAAGGTTGGTTAGGTTAGGGTAGGTGACAAATAAATTTAGTTCTCTTTTGTTTTCACTGGGAAGAGTTTATAGTACCCCAAAATAGTCATTATCTGAAGAAATCTCCTTCATCCATTGCCCATCCCCACAATCCTCCTTCCCTCTGAAAACCATCAGTTTGTTCTCTGTATTTATAGGTCTGATTCTGCATTTTGTTTTAGATTCTACGTGTGTGTGAGCTTTAAGTAAAGAAGGTACCCACTGTTAGCATTGTGGAACTTCTGTATTCATGACTTAGAAAGGGAAGCTGGGTTTAGGTTTTTCTAAATAAAAAACTGAGACCCCAAAGTAGGAGACATGTGGAACTTTATTTTTTACAACAAAAATCTGTTTTTATATTACCACTGGAAATAGATTGTGGGTATTTTTTGCCTTGTAAAGGAGTAAACATTTAACTGCATTTGTGGGATTTTTTTTCTTCTTAGTCTGAAAATTTTTAATCTTGGTATACAATAAACCTGCTCTTATTCTTGCCTTTAACTGTATCTCTGGTATGTCTTTAAAATGTCTAACAAATTCAGAGAATAAGGGCTCTCAGTTTTGTGATATCTTCTTTAGTTTAATTTGAAATGGCTACAGTCATTCCATGTGAGTATCACAAAATATCCTGCCAACTTACTTGATTTTTGTATTCTGCGTCAGATGTATGAGAAGGCCATAAAGTACTTGGCAGAAAGTTTTTCAGGGACTGACTGCGTCTGAGTCACTCTTGTATTTGCTCTAGAGGTCTCTTTTTTAAGGCAAAGCTCAATTGCCACATGGTTATTTTCTTGGTGAAGGATGGCTCTAGGTGTAGTATGGTGAAATTTGCTGTCTTTTTCCTAACATTTTCTAGAGTAGTGTTTCTTAACTTATTACTGCCTTGCCCCAGTGGACATTTGCAATGTCTGAGATATTTTTATCACAGTTGTGTGTATCTTTTGGTATTAGGGGGGTCGGGGGTAGGTAGTGTGGACAGTATACACACAGTGCTGATAGTGACACCTAGTGGGTAGAAACCAGGGATGCTGCTAGCTGCTTACACTGCAGAGTACCTCCCTGCCCCCTGCCCAGTCCTCAACTCCTCAACTCCAATAAGGACTTATCCTTCCTAAAATGTGAATACTGCTAAGATTTATAAACCTTGTTTTATATAAAGGTGAGTTCCTAGGCAAGAATAATTCCTAGGCAAGATGGTAGGGGAGGACCTTATTAATGCAACTCAAGGGACGAAAAAAATAAAATATATCGTTGATATGGGATCCAGAAGTTAACACTGGAAGTTTAAGAAGTTCAGAGTTTTAGATAGCCCCACTCTTTGTGAAAATCTCCCTCACTTCCTTTAGAAACCTTAGGTCTATTCAGTATTAGAAATGGAAGGATTGAGTTGACTGACACAATGTGAGTTGGAGGAAAAGGCAAGAAGAGGAGAAACACTTGAATGGTGCTGTTGAGGTTTGGATGAACAAGGGTATTAAAGAGTAGTAAGTGGGGAGAGGAAAAACTGAACTCAAAGAAGAAAATTCCCTTTATCAACCATAAGTTGATAGCCATGACACAGAAATATAAGTCCAAAATTAAGGTTCTGTCATAGACTTCAGAGGAAAATTGTCTTCTGCATCTCAGATTCTCTTTTAACTGAGTTGAAAGTAGCCACTAGAACCCAAGGAAATATGAGAATTTGTTATTAAGAATTTATATGTGCTTCATTAGCTAACAATGAAGTTATTTGATTATTAATTTAACCACACTTTCCTTCTATGATACATGAGAGCTTTAGGATTATACCAGAAAACAATATAAAGAAATAGTCATAAAACTAAAAATAAGTTTTTAACTTTTGCATGAAGTTCTCTGAAAGTCACGCACTGCTCATGATAATAGTAATGCCATCAATAATTTATTGTGCTTCAACATTTTAAAGTAATTATTATATGGTGTAATTCTGTCATATTATGTGCCCAAAGTAAAGATTGCTCTGTAATCCTCCACCCTTTAATTATTACAAATACATTGAACTCTTTTACTCATGGTATTCCTTTAAAGTCGTGATTGAATTATATGTAGTAAGCACTAGAAACTTTTAAAACCAGTTGTGTTTCTTTTCAAGAGTCATATTTTATTTTTCCTTCAAAAGTACTGTCCAGAAGAAAAACCAGTTACACTCTCCTTTCTATTTCATAGTTCCACACCTTGGCCTTTGTTCCGAGCCTATGTAGTTAAAAGGCTTACATAATGGAAGGTCTTCTTTCCTTACATTATTGTAACACAACAGAAATTAAGCATAAGGAAACTGCTATCATCAAACTTCCCATGTCTGGATAATCTGCTTTTCATTACAAAGTATTTTTGCATACTCAGTATTTCTCAAGGGGAATACAGTTAGTATTTAATTGGTCTTATTTCTATTGGGATGCCCCACTTATTACCAAAGGTTTAGCATCCTTGATCCATGCCCTCAAAAAGCCAGTAGACTCCTCAGTCATTGTGACATTAAAAAACAAAAACAAGGAGAGCCTGAGTGGCTTAGTCAGTTGAGCAGCTGACTCTTGATTTGAGCTCAGGTCACGATCACATGGTTTATGAGCTTGAACCCCACATCAAGCTCTGTGGTGGCAGTGAGGAGCTTGCATGGGACTCTCTCTCCCTCTCTACAGTGCCCCTCCCTCACTCACACACTCTTTCTGTCAAAACTAAAGTTAAAAAAAAAAAGAAACAGAAAACCAAACCAAAACAAAACAAAAAAAGTTCCTATAGATTTCCAAATAGTCTTCAAGGAGGTGATAATTCCCTGAATGAGAACCACGAATTATTTTATTCTGTATGTTACGAAATACAATATGATAAAAAATGAAGTAAGGATCACTTTCAAAAAGACTTATCCAAAACTATGCATATATTTCACTGAAATGAATCAAATAAGTCTTGGATCAAAGCAGCCTATGATGTTGCTTGAGAATGTATGTGTCTGCTAAACACATACTCTCTTGTTTATAATAATAAACAAGAATAATGATGGGCATCTCTTTACACTAGAGAATAAATATAAAGCTAACTAGAGCATTTCAGTTATTTTAAAACATAAAATTTGACAAGAGGACTTACAATCTTGGAACAGACATTTCCCCCACCTATGATTTGCCAGGACTTAAGTAAGCACTCTAGGTTCAAAATAGTGATGTTGAGAGGTGACATCATAAAGAGACCAAGAGCACTGGGAGTTAAGGGGGAAACGAGCTATCACTTTGACATATATTATGTTCTTTAATATTCGGTCTAAGTTTTGTGTTTTCTTTATTTCATTGTTACTATGAGACTACACCTGATGGTTGAAAAATAACCAGTTGGTTTTACATCTTACTAAAATTCTTATTTCAATTTTTCATGTACTTTTTATTTATTGACTGATACAACATAAAAGATGAATTTGAGTATCTGTTAAAATAAATTGTAATCCTAACTTCCCTGATATTCATATGTATTTTGTTAAATTCTTTGCATAACTTTGTGCCTTTTACCTTTTCCCGTCTTAAACACATGAATTGCTCATAGATATGAGATTTTAAAGAAGGCTAGGTGTTTATTAAAATTATCAACTTAGGGGCATCTCAGTAGCTCAGTCAGTTAAGTGTCTGACTTTTGATTTTGGCTCATATCATGATCTCATAGTTCACGAGCCTTGGACTCTGTGCTGGCAGTGTGAAGCCTGCTTGGGATTCCTTTTCTCTACCCCTTCCTACTTCTTTCTCTCTTTCTCTCAAAATAAACCAGAAAAAATTTTATTTAATTATCAAGTTACTGATAGATCTGAGTTAGGTCATTTTTACTATACCCACTACTCCACCCCATTAACAGATGAATGCAAATACGAGTAGTATTTGAACATGCTGTCATTATCGAGCTCCATTTAGGAAATTTTAGCTGATTTTTTTTTTCCTCTTAAGGAATAGTTTCATTAAACTTCAGCTACTGTAGGAGATCAACTACAAAACTCTCAGTGGTTTTAACTCAGTGAAAGTTTTTATCTTATATCTCAGACCATGGTAAATTCTAGAGTGGTTGAGGTAGGAGGTTTCCAGAACAAGATTAAAATATTTTTAATGTTTATTTTTGAGAGAGAGTAAGCAAGCAAGGGAGGGCAGAGAGAGAAGGAGACACAGAGTCCAAAGCAGACTCCAGGCTCCAGGCTGTCAGCACAGAGCCAGACACGGGCTCAAACCCAAGAACCATTAGATCATGACCTGAGGTGAAGTCAGACGCTTAACTGACTAAACCACCCAGGCACTTCTCCATAACAATATTTAATAATTCAGGTTTCTCTGATTTAATTTCTTCATTATCTACCAACTTACACTATTAATGCTGTTGTTTTCTGGCAAATGATGATTAGCAAACAGTATGATTTTTAAATCCACAATATTTTATTAAAATTTTATAATAAGTACCTGGTTATGAAAGTATATATATCCAGTGCATTTCTTCTGTCAGCATGTGGTAAGGTCCAGATCATGACTGGGCAGCCAACAATGCTTGCCTTCTGCACCATGACCGACCTCTTGAATTAATCTCTCACTGTCATTTTAACTGTGTGTGAGCTTTTAAGATCTCAGAGAGCTAATGATCTTTTTATTGTAAGCTTGCATTAATTTTCTATTGCTATATAAAAATTACCACAAACTTAGTGTTATAATAACAAAACACATTTATAATCCTTAATTCTGGGGGCACCCAAGTGGCTCATTTGACTAAGCTTCTGACTTCGGCTCTGTTCATGATCCCACGGTTCATGAGTTGAGCCCCATATGGGGTCTGATCTGACAGCTCAGAGCCTGTAGCCTGCTTCAGATTCTGTGTCACCCTCTCTGTCTCTCTCTGTCCCTCTCTCTCTCTGCCTCTCCCCCCACTCTGTCTTTAAAAATGAGCATTAAACACATTTATAATCTCATAATTCTGTAGTTCAGATCTCAGGAAAATTCAGTTGGTTCCTCTTCTCAGTGTCTTATAGGCTGAATTCAATTTGTTGACTAGTCTCTTATCTGGAGGCTCTGAGAAAGAATCTATTTCCAAGTAACATTCTAGTTGGCAGAATTCAGTTTCAGTGGCTGGTTCTGATGTCTGTGTTTTCTTGTGTGTTATCACTGTCAGCTACTATTTGCTTCTAGAAGCTGCCTACATTCCTTCTCAGATGATCTCCTCCCGCTTCAAACCAGCTGTTTCAAGTCCTCCTCTGAGTTCATAATCTGTGTTCTTTTTCTCCATTTTCCACTGCTACCAGATGAGGAAAATTTTATCTTCTAAACAGCTTATTGGGTACATTAGGCCCCTGTAAATATCTCTGAAGGTCACCTGTCCCTCATAACGTACCATAACCCTAGGGATAATATCTCTTCATATTCATAAGAGTGAATGCTATGCTCAATATGAAGGTTCATTTGGGGGTCATTCTTCGAATTCGGCCTACCATAAAGCCAAAATTAGACTAAAGCCTTATTTTATTTGAGGCTTATGAGAAATATATCAGCCTCATATATATTATTTTTATGTCCTAAGATTTTGCCAAGGTTTATCCAGCAGCACTGTGATTACATACAAGAATTTTATTGTTGTTTTTTAAAAGGCCATTCAGCTTAGTAAGTATATCCTCAAATATAAATATTGTACTTAAAAACTGTATGTGTGAAATAAAAATATTAAAGTATAAATATATATATTTTAAGTGTTTTATAGGTCATGAAATAATTTGTGTATTTTAACCCCTTTTTTCTCATAATAATACAGTATAAAGTAGGAACAGTTGGTCCGTGATATTTAAGGTATTTCCCAAGATTCTATAATAGCTTACCAATGTAAAAGCAGGGTTATATAATTTTGCCCATAAAATATAGATAGATTCTTCAGGTTTGTGATGGTTTCAAAGGTTCGTATAATTATGTATGTATGCATACATATATAGATATATATGATTTATTAACTTATTTATGTATCCATCCATGTATCATCAACTTCTTTATTTCTGCATTGCTTAAAAGATTTAAGACACCTAACGGTATATAAATGTAAATATAAAATTATTATATACAATTTGTTTTGTATATAGTAGTTTCTATCATTGTAAAAATCACAAAATTGTGTAAATATCTAATTTTTTTATTATGTTTAAATGTACCTAAATCTTAAGTGATCAGCATGATAAAATATTGTAAAATGAACAAAGTTTTTAGCAATGATCTCAGTTACAAATAGATTATGATCTATTCAATTTGTTAACCTTATGCCCTCCCCAAAGGTGACCACCACTATCATAACTATTATAACTATTACACTATTAATTTGTCTGTTTTTGGAATCTGTATAATAATATGTAATATGTACTTTCTTTAATGTGGATTCTTTCAGTATATACTTTAAATTCATTTACATAAGTTGCATATATTTGTAGTTCATAATTTTTCTGTAAGTGTAATTACTTGTGTATTATAGCATTATATGTGTATAACATTGTTTATACATTCTAAAATTGATGAATTTATTTTACATCTAATTTTAACTATTTTTTTATGGACAATTTTTCATATGTATTTTGGCAGACATGATCACATGTTTATGTTGATATATATCATTTATAAACATATTTGATGGTGGAGTTATTGATGCTCAACTTTAGACAATGCCAAATAATTTCCCAAAGTGTCTATATCACTGGCAATATATGAGATCTCCTGTTTATCCACATCCTCTCAACAGTGGTTTTTATGAATTATTTTAATTTTAGCTACTTTGAAGGCATGTGATTATATATCACTGTTGTTTTAAATTGCATTTTCCTGATTATTAATGATTAGGAACACTGGTGAAAGAGCAGGTTTAGGGAAAACAACAACAACACATAATCTGCCAAAGGAGAAAAATAAGAATTATAGCAAACTTTTCATTAAAAAATTATGTAAGCCATAGATGTATTAAAAGCAAAAGAGAAATATATATAACATATTGAAATAATAATTAGAATGGGCTCATGGATGGTTCAGTCAGGTAAGTGTCTACCACTTGATTTTGGTTTAGGTCATGATCTCACTGTTTGCAGGATCAAGCTCTGCATCAGTACAGAGCCTGCTTGGGATTCTCTCTTTCAACATCTCTTTCTGCCCCGCCCCTGCTCATGCTCAGCCACTCTCTAAAAAAATAAACATTAAAAAATATTTTAAAAATAGATAATAACTAGAAGTTGGAATGACTCTATTGCCATTATACAGTGTAGGTATCAGATCAAGATACAACCAAGGATTCAGAACATTACCTAAGGGCACCTGGGTGGCACAGTTGGTTAAGTGCCTTTTTTATGGCTAATATTCCTGTGTGTGTGTGTGTGTGTGTGTGTGTGTGTGTGTGTGTGTGTGTATCTTAAATCTATTTTATCCATTCATCTCTCAATGAACACTTGGATTGCTTTCATTCTTTGGCTATTGTAAGCAATTCATTAATAAACATGGATGCATATATCTTTAGGAATTAGTGGTTTTCATTTATATTGGGTAAATACCCAGCATTGGAATTACTGGGCCATAAGGTAATTCTATTTCTATACTGTTATCCACAGTGGGTGTACCAGTTTGCATTGCTACCAGCTGTGCATGACTGTTCCTTTTTCTCTACATCGTTGTTACCATTTGTTGTTTCTTGTGTTTTCTTTTTTAGCCATTTTGACTGGTGTGAGATGATAGTTCAGTGTGGTTTTGATTTATGTTTCTCTGATGAGAAGTGATGTTGAACATTTTTTCATGTGTTTGATGGCCATCTTTATGTCTTCTTTGAAGACATGCCTGGATCATAAAAAGGTGCTTTGGTTTCAAGCATGACTATGTGTCCATTTAAATATATTTGTTTAATATTTCTATGTATTGATAAATTATTAGAGATTTTATTGTCATGTGCTCCGTTCACTGCCTACCACAGGTTATATGTTTCTAAAGGCATCTGTGGATTTGAAGGTAGACCTTGACTTAACTAATGAAGTAACCTCTGAATTTTCACATCAAATATGAATATGTAAATATGGAGGGATTCTCAGTGAGTTGAAACAGAAGTATTTTCCTGCTTCCTATAATGACGGATGCAGACAAACTTCACAGCTTCTTATATATTTGTGAATCATCAGTAGCTCTATATTTAAAATCTGAAGATACCTCAGATCCATTTAAGAAACTACCTGATTATAGTCTACAGGGATTAAGGGAATTTAACAGGTGGCCTCTCTGTGACACTCAGAATTTCCTTTCTTTAAGCTGATGTCACCTATTTAGGAAGAATCAAGAGAGGTCTGCCTCTTACCTGCTGCCTGGAAGAAAATACATGATTAAAAACTATTTTTTGAATAAGTTAATAATTAGAAATCAAATAAACAGGATCAAGTAAATAAGTGCTAGGGTCTTTACCAGTGTCTTCTTGGAAACACAACTTAACGTTTTGAAAGAGGCAGTTAGTGTGGGCTTATCACCCCCTTGTCCAAATGTCTGCAAAGTTGAGTGTCAAAGTAGTCTCATAAAACATATGTGTATTAATAAAGTTAGATTGAGTGTTTTTAGGCATGATGAATTTTGACATATTGAAAGAATAAAGTTATTGCCATAGAAAATGTATTTCCAAAATACTGATTAACCTGTATCAGTATAGAAAAAATCTAACCATTCTTGTTCTCAAAATTTTATCAGTAAATATAGACAAAATTATTGATAATCTCTAAGGACTTTTTTATTGAAGTATAGTTTACATACAATGATGCATAGTGATTCAACAAATTTATACTATCTCTAAGAACCTTAGATGTCTAAACCAGTGATTTGCTGTACTCCATTAAACTCAAGAATTAATGTAGCTCCTCTCCCCCATTTAATGCTTGTTACTAATATGCATCTTTCTGTTCGGAAATATTTCTTTAGCATATGTGGAATCACTTTGAGAACCTATTAAATACTAATTGTTGGGACTCAACTCCAGAGTTTCTCATTTGATGATTCTTTAATAGGCTTGTTAGTTTGCATTTCTAACAATTTCTCAGATGGATATAATGCTTCTTTCTGGTCAGGGGACCATGTTGAAAAAACTCTTGTTATGATATGACTTGATAAATTCATAATGATTATTAAATTTTGTTTTAGGACGTTGTTAGAGTAGAGTGAGTCATTATTACCATATGTAAACATCTATTAGTCTGACAAATCACATTGTCTTTTTTTGTAGAAAAATGAAAATATCTTCCTTCTGTATTAAAAGTCTGCATATAAAATTTATTCATCATTTGCAGATACTTTCCATAAGGAGTAATCTAGGAAAATAAAAACATGGATAAGAATTCTTAGTTCATCTTTTAATACATTTTATACTAGATTTCATGTTTCTGTGAAAACCCAAGAGAATGAAAATGCTATTGGATAAACAGTTTGTCATCAATGACATTTATCCATAAATCATTTTTTGGCTTGGAAAATTAACTAGACTGCATAGTTAGAAGATTGCTTTTCTTCCTTTGTGTTTGGCTGCAAATTTGTTAGCTTCACTATCTTTTTCCCTTTACAAATGTATTTTTTGGGAATTTACCTGAGTGACAGTAATTAAATGGTTAGTGAAAGGGATGTTTAAACATGCAAAATATAACATATGCAAAATTTTTTTTTGCTATGCCAAGTACAGAAAAACGGATATAAATGACAATGATAGAACAAAATACACTGCCTTGAAGATAAATGATTTTATCTGTCAAACCCAGGCATTTTTTATACTGTCAGTGTCAAAACATAGTATTTCTGAACATAGGATTCTAGAGAAACCACTTTGGCTAGATCAGTTGTCATAGTATTACATAGGTCCAGTTACTCATACAACACGTATTTATTAAATTTCAGTTGCTTATCAGGAATTATATTATTTACAATATGCAAACAGAAGAATTTTGTTTCCTTCAATATATTAATATAGAGAAATATGGGATCAAGTAATTTCAAACAAATATAAGAGAAATATGATAAAAGTAAAAATAAAAATCATCAAAAATTTACTTTAAATTTTCTTATAATTCTCTTAACAAAAGAGTTTTCATTGTTATTCTTATTATCCTGATTCTTAAGGGCAACATTTAATTAAATTTCAGAGGTTTTGAGGGGTTTTACCTAGGTAGTATGGCTCTGGAATTAGTTCTTTTAACCACTGTGCATATAAATCATAATTTTTCGTTTGTGGAAACAAATCTGAGAGATTATGTGATCACAGAGAACCAATCCTGCCCAGAGAATCCAGAAAGTAATGTGTTACAGAAAGTTAAAATTTAATCTGGTTGTCAAGTGATAAAAAGTATATGACCATCTATAAGGCCATAGAAGTATAAGAAAATCAAGGAGCAAAAAAAGTAGTTTTATGTGGAACAACTTTAAGAAGAGAAAAGGTGTTGAAAGATGAAGTGACTTAGATAGGAGTAAATTTGGGATAATGTCTGTATGTAAAGAAGAATTTAGGTGATGGCAGTGGAGGGGGCAAGTGCACAGTTTAGAAATATAACAAGACAAAAGAGTGACCTTTGTGAAAACTGAATATTATGTTGTCATGGGATTCAAGGAGTTATATACCACCTATTTAGTGTCTCCATCACCCTACATGAGAAATAGACAAGGCACTAATCTTGGCTTCAGTGTTCTCATGTGTAAAAGAAAAATAATGAGCTTGGTGTTCTTTTCAGGCCCATCTCTCCTGAATCAAGACTTTTATTAAAGCAAAAATTTATGTATGGCAGTGCCTTTCCTTTTAGATAGTTGGGTGTGTGAATAAGTAAATAACTGCAACTTGAACAGCAAATGGGTTAAATTCCTTATAATTTATCAATATTATTAATAACTTTAAATGGTATTTTCTGCTTCACTTGATGTTGTTAGTGATGAACAAATTATGGAAGCCAATGTAACATAATGATAGCAGGGAAGATTTCTTATGCTCCAATAGCTAAGTGAGGGCAATGGGAAGATTTTAAGTAAAGGTGTGATCCTTTGATTTAGAAAAGCTCATTCTTGTTAGAGTCCATTGTAGATCCTTCAAAACTACTCTGCCTTGAGGATATTCTATGAGGAGAATAAAGGGAGTAACCATTTAAAAGATTTCTACCCATCTGAGTGTATTTAGGTTCAGTATTAGATTTCTTTAAGTTAATATCGGGCACTGTAAACTTAATATTTTCTTAATTTGGAAATGTGGTTCATAGGGTTACAGTATGGATTAAACTGCGATTAGGTAGGACAAGACATAAACTATGAACATTAGAATGATAAAATATAAAGATAATAGTTTCTCTTCCCATTTATTGTCTGATGTTCTTCAAAATGCCCAAGACACAATAATATGGAGTAGTAGCTTCATTAGAGTAAATGCTGAGTAAAGTAAAAGAAAAGAAGCCCATTAGTTTGAGCATAAATTTTAGTATAATATTACCTTACAAACAATGGAAGTGTCATCTTAAATCTTTATCCAGGAGGCACTGAAAACTACTGCTTGGGGATTAAATTTGAGTAAGAAGCTGACTTTAGAATTCTGGTCAAATAAATGAACATTCATTCTGAATAGGAACTTTCCTGTAGTCATTTTAAGAAGCGATCTATAAAAATATTATATTAAAATTAGCATATTAAAGTTTAAAAAATAAAAATGTATATTGTTATTCTTTCTTATACAAGATAAATAAGCTCATTTTACAAGCTGGAATAGTCAAAATAAGAAAACTATATTTTTTCAAGAGTAAATTAAATGTTAAGAGTTGTCTTCTGCCCATTGGATTATTGGTTTTGGGGGTGTTGAGTTTGGTAAGTTCTTTATGGATTTTGGATGCTACCCTTAATCAACTCAGGAAACCACAGATGTTGGCTAGGATGCAGAGAAAGGGGAACCCTTTTATTCTGTTGGTAGGAATACAAACTGGTGCAGCCAGTCAGGAAAACAGTGTGGAGGTTCCTCAAAAAATTAAAAATAGAACTACCGTACAACCCAGCAACTGTACTACTTGTATTTATCCAAAGGATACAAAACGCTAATTCGAAGGGGCACATACACCACAGTGTTGATAGCACTTGCCACTTGCAACAATGTGGATGGAACTAGATGGTATTATGCTAAGTGTAATATTTCAGTCAGAGAAAGTCAAATATGTGATTTCACTCGTGTGGAATTTGAGAAATTCAACAGATGAACATAAGGGAATGGAAGGAAACATAAGATAAAAATAGAGAGGGAGACAAACCATAAGAGACTCTTAAATACAGAGAACAAATTGAGGATTGCTAGAGGAGAAGTAGGTCTGGGGATGCTTTAAAAGGATGATGGGCATTAAGGAGGGTACTTTTTGGAATGAGCACTGGGTATCATATGTAAGAGATGAATCACTGAAGCCAAGACTACACTGTATGTTAACTAACTTAAATTTCAATTTAAAGAAAATTGGGTACCTGGGTAGCTCAGTTGGCTGAACATCTGACATAGGCTCAGGTCACGATCTTGCGGTTTGTGGGTTCGAGCCCTGCGTCGGGCTCTGTGCTGACAACTCAGAGCCTGGAGTCTGTCTTCAGATTCTGTGTCTCCCTTTCTCTCTGACCCTCCCCTGTTCATGCTGTCTCTCTCTCTCTCTCTCAAAAGTAAATAAAAAAATAATTAATTTAAAAAAATTAAAAAGGTGCATTATGCTCTGCAAAAAAAAATAAATAAAAAAAAAATAAAAATCTGATCCTTCGTAACAACAAAATCTAGCAGTTGCTTCCCTGCACTCACAGGAGAGTAGCTGAGGTTTTCTCAAATATTTTGTTCATTTTCAAAAGATGCCAAAACAAATTTATAGCAATTTTAAAGGAAGAACGTTCAAACGTTCAACCAATAAAAAGTTCAACTAATAAAAAATGACTTAAAAGATAAGCTTTTTTGGGGCGCCTGGGTGGCTTAGTCGGTTGAGCGTCTGGCTTTCGCTTAGGTCATGATCTTGCGGTTCGTGGGTTCGAGCCCCGCATCGGGCTCTGTGCTGACTGCCAGCTCAGAGCCTGGAGCCTGTTTCAGCCTGTTACTCCCTCTCTCTCTGACCCAGCCCTGCTCACGCTGTCTTTCTCTCTCCTAGAAATAAATAAAACATTAAAAAAAAAAAAAAGATATGCTTTTTGCCCTCTGGAAGATGATAGTCTGTACATAAAAATAAATATATCAATATGTTTGTAACTTAAAGTGTAAGCCATAGTTGGGGTGCCTAGGTCACTCAGTCAGTTAAGCATTAGACTCTTGATCATGGCTCTGGTCATGATCTCATGTTTCATGGGATTGAGCCCCACATTGGGCTGAACACGTAGAACCTGCTTGGGATTCTCCCTCTTCCTCACCCATGCTCACTCTCTCTCAATAAATAAATAAACTTAAAAAAAAAATAAAGTGTAAGAAATAGTATTACACAGCAGAGAATGATTGATATGAATATAAGGGTTGGTATGAATACGTGTTTAGCACATCTTTATTCAAAGATGAAAAAGTAGATTGAATATAGGTAAATAATAGTTGTTTATTTTTATAAAATACCAATGATTCACTTACCCTGTTCTCAAGTTCAAAAGTTAGCATCCATACTAAAGCTGTAGTAGAATTCAGTAAAATATTAAAGTAATTACACATGATGAATTTTGTTGTATCAAATATGTAAAATTTTGCAGTTAACTTTTTAAAAAGGAATGTAATGAGAAAACAAATAGTATAACAGATGTCTTATTATTTCAGAGTTGTGTTTTTTCTAGTTCATATTTGTAAAATGAATTTATTTTTGCTGAAAATACTAGATTTTTCATTCTATACATAAAATATTAAAATAGTGTGTAAAGAGAATATACATGACATATTTATGTAGTGTGAGAATTTTCTCTAGAAGTTGAGACCTAATTTTTATTTTTTTTCCTACTGACTAGAGCATTTATAAATTAGTTTAATTCTCTACATGACTTCTCAAACATTTTGTTAGTATACAGACCTGCAGACAAAAAAAAAAATACTCATTACAATTAGAATTATTTCAATTTTTCAATAATACCATCAAAATGCTCTTATACCCTGAGGGAAGATTTTAATGTTATGTGTGAAAGAAAAATGGTAGTTTGAGTGTATCAAATGTTTTTCATTGTTTTCTTACCTTTTTGTTAGGTGTTTGCAAACAGACTCTACACTATCTTTTCCTGTACTTCCTGTTAAGATTACCAAATTAATTTAAAATTCTCTGGTTCATAGTACTGTTTCCATAATTCAATGAATCCATAGTACTGTTTCCATTTTACTGTATGCCTGCTTTGTCAGCACTCAACTACAAAATCTTCTTACACACAACTTTTCTCCATAGGTCCCAATAGAACACAAGATCCACAAAGGGGAATTTTTATCTCTTTTCTTCATTTTTGTGTCACTAGTTACTAGTTCTTAGGTTATACCATATAGTGTATGCCTAATATATATGTATTGAAATAATAACGATTATTAGTCTCTCACCAACATACACTGGCCCCAAATTTATATCCTCCTCATTACACATCTCCTGGATATATCTTCAACTCAGCTACATTTTTATCACCACTCAAAGTAAGTCAACTTAAGCCTATTTCAGTTGAAATTCCAAGTTTTTTCCTTCTTTATTTTCATTATAATTAATAGATATTATCTGACACCTGTCTCCTACTTAGGCTATTAAATGACTTCAAAAATACCATTATTAGAATATTTAAAGCTAGCATATACTCTCTTGTGATTTGACATACATTTCTGTGTTCAACAAGAGATTAATCCATGGAGGACCTCTGGCAAATCATAATTAATTGGTATGGAAATATATATGCATAAATTTCATCTGATTCTCAAAAGAATCTTTGTCTTCACAAAACCAGTAATTTCAAAAATTTGACCATGACTCACAACAATATACTTTTTGTTTATTTTTACCAGTATACTCATATGTATATGAATACAAAAAAGTTTATTATAAAAAATTATCCCCTTTTATGCATGAGCCAGTTTTTCATTTTCTATTATTTCTTTTCTTTCTATTGTTTTAGTACATTCTAGCTTATCACTTAAAATACTGGTCAGAGATTCTTAAACAAAATCTGTAACCCAGAGGCAGGTCATATATTGCAGTCTTAAAAAACACTGACCCTCTGGAGTCCCTGGATGGCTCAGTCAAGTCTGACTCTTTATTTCAGCTCAGGTCACAATCTCACAGTCATGAATTGAGCCCCATGTCAGGTTCCACACTGACTGTGGAGTCTGCTTGGGATATTTTCTCCCTCCCCTCCCCTCCCCTCCC